>NC_066351.1:0-326722 GCF_024516045.1 Bombus affinis
ATATATAACGTTTACGTATATGGTAATAGTATATAACGTTATACGTTATATCGTTATAGTATATAACGTTATACGTTATATCGTTATAGTATATAACGTTATACGTTATATCGTAATTGTATATAACGTTATACGTTATATCGTAATAGTATAGAACGTTATATGTTATATCGATATAGTATATAACGTTATACGTTATATCGTGATAGTATATAACGTTACATGTTATATCGATATAGTATATAACGTTATACGTTATATCGATATAGTATATAACGTCTACGTATATCGTTATAGTATATAAACGTTATACGTTATATCGTTATAGTATATAACGTTATACGTTATATCGTTATAGTATATAACGCTATACGTTATGTCGTAATACTTACATAATGTTATATGCTATATCGTTCTACTATATAACGTTTATACTATATATAGTAATAGTATATAACGTTATACGTTATATCGTAATAGTATATAACGTTTTACGTTATATCGTAATAGTATATAACGTTATACGTTATATCGTTATAGTATATACACGTTATACGTTATATCGTAATAGTATATAACGTTATACGTTATATCGTAATAGTATATAACGTTATATGTTATATCGATATAGTATATAACGTTATACGTTATATCGATATAGTATATAACCGCTATACGTTATATCGTTATAGTATATAACGTTATAAGTTATATCGATATAGTATATGACGTTATACGTTATATCGTCATACTACATAACGGTTATACGTTATATCGTAATACTACATAACGTTATACGTTATATCGTCATACTACATAACGTTATACGTTATATCGTAATACTACGTAACGTTATACGTTATATCGTCATAGTATATAACGTTATACGCCATATCGTTATACTATATAACGATATACGATATATAGTAATAGTATATAACGTTTATACGTTATATCGTAATAGTATATAGCGTTATACGTTATATCGTAATAGTATATAACGTTATACGTTATATCGTAATAGTATATAACGTTATACGTTATATCGTAATAGTATATAACGTTATATGTTATATCGATATAGTATATAACGTTATACGTTATATCGATATAGTATATAACGCTATACGTTATATCGTTATAGTATATAACGCTATACGTTATATCGTAATACTACATAACGTTATATGCTATATCGTTATACTATATAACGTTATACGATATATAGTAATAGTATATAACGTTATACGTTATATCGTAATAGTATATAACGTTTTACGTTATATGGTAATAGTATATAACGTTACACGTTATATCGATATAGTATATAACGCTATACGTTATATCGTAACACTACATAACGTTATACGCTATATCGTTATACTATATAACGTTATACGATATATAGTAATAGTATATAACGTTATACGTTATACCGTAATAGTATATAACGTTTTACTTTATATGGTAATAGTATATAAACGTTATATGTTATATCGTTATAGTATATAACGTTTTACGTTATATGGTAATAGTATATAACGTTATACGTTATATCGTTATAGTATATAACGTTATACGTTATATCGTTATAGTATATATCGTTATACGGTATATCGTAATTGTATATAACGTTATACGTTATATCGTACTAGTATATAACGTTATATGTATATCGATTATAGTATATAACGTTATACGTTATATCGTAATAGTATATAACGTTACATGTTATATCGATTATAGTATATAACGTTATACGTTATATCGATATAGTATATAACGTTATACGTTATATGGTAATAGTATATAAACGTTATACGTTATATCGTTATAGTATATAACGTTATACGTTATATCGTTATAGTATATAACGTTATACGTTATATCGTTATATTATATAACGTTATACGTTATATCGATATAGTATATAACGCTATACGTTATATCGTAACACTACATAACGTTATACGCTTTATCGTTATACTATATAACGTTATACCGATATATAGTAATAGTATATAACGTTATACGTTATATCGTAATTGTATATAACGTTATACGTCATATCGTAATAGTATATAAACGTTATATGTTATATCGATATAGTATATAACGTTATACGTTATATCGTAATAGTATATAACGTTACATGTTATATCGTTATATTATATACGTTATACATTATATCGTAATTGTATATAACGTTTATACGTTATATCGTAATAGTATATAACGTTATATGTTATATCGATATAGTATATAACGTCTTATACGTTATATCGTTATACTACTATAACGATATACGATATATAGTAATAGTATATAACGTTATACCGTTATATGGTAATAGTATATAACGTTATACGTTATATCGTAAGAGTATATAACGTTTTACGTTATATGGTAATAGTATATAACGCTATACGTTATATCGTAATTGTATATAACGTTATACGTTATATCGTAATAGTATATAACCGTTATACGTTATATCGTAATAGTATATAACGTTATATGTTATATCGATATAGTATATAACGTTATACGTTATATCGATATAGTATATAACGCTATACGTTATATCGTTACAGTATATAACGCTATACGTTATATCGTAATCCACATAACGTCATATGCTATATCGTTATACTATATAACGTTATACGATATATAGTAATAGTATATAACGTTATACGTTATATCGTAATAGTATATAACGTTTTACGTTATATGGTAATAGTATATAACGTTACACGTTATACTCGTTATACTATATAACGTAATACGTTATATCGATATAGTATATAACGCTATACGTTATATCGTTATAGATATAAACGTTATACGTTATATCGATATAGTATATAACGCTATACGTTATATCGTCATACTACATAACGTTATAAGCTATATCGTTATACTATATAACGTTATACGATATATAGTAATAGTATATAACGTTATACGTTATATGGTGATAGTACTATAGCGTTATACGTTATATCGTTATAGTATATAACCTTATACGTTATATCGATATAGTATATAACGTTATACGTTATATCGTTATAGTATATAACGTTATACGTTATATCGTAATAGTATATAACGTATTACGATATATAGTAATAGTAAATGGCGTTTATACGTTATATCGTTGTAGTATATAACGTTATACGTTACATCGTTATAGTATATAACGTTATACGTTATATCGTAATAGTATATACACGTTATTCGTTATATCGATATAGTATATAACGCTATACGTTATATCGTTTATAGTATATAACGTTATACGTTATATCGTTATAGTATATAACGTTATACGTTATATCGTAATTGTATATAACGTTATACGTTATATCGTTATAGTATATAACGTTATACGTTATATCGTTATATTATATAACGTTATACGTTATATCGATATAGTATATAACGCTCTACGTTATATCGTAACACTACATAACGTTATACGCTATATCGTTATACTATATAACGTTATACGATATATAGTAATAGTATATAACGTTATACGTTGTATCGTAATAGTATATAACGTTTTACGTTATATGGTAATAGTATATAACGTTATATGTTATATCGTTATAGTATATAACGTTATACGTTATATCGTTATAGTATATAACGTTATACGATATATAGTAATAGTATATAACGTTATACGTTATATCGTAATTAGTATATAACGTTTTACGTTATATGGTAATAGTATATCACCGTTATACGTTATATCGTTATAGTATATAACGTTATACGTTATATCGTTATAGTATATAACGTTATACGGTATATCGTAATTGTATATAACGTTATACGTTATATCGTAATAGTATATAACGTTATATGTTATATCGATATAGTATATAACGTTATACGTTATATCGTAATAGTATATAACGTTACATGTTATATCGATATAGTATATAACGTTATACGTTATATCGATATAGTATATAACGTTATACGTTATATGGTAATAGTATATAACGTTATACGTTATATCGTTATAGTATATAACGTTATACGTTATATCGTTATAGTATATAACGTTCTACCGTTATATCGTTATATTATATAACGTTATACGTTATATCGATATAGTATATAACGCTATACGTTATCTCGTAACACTACATAACGTTATACGCTCTATCGTATATACTATATAACGTTATACGATATATAGTAATAGTATCTAACGTTATACGTTATATCGTAATAGTATATACGTTTTACGTTATATGGTAATAGTATATAACGTTATACGTTATATCGTAATTGTATATAACGTTATACGTTATATCGTAATAGTATATAACGTTATATGTTATATCGATATAGTATATAACGTTATACGTTATATCGTAATAGTATATAAACGTTACATGTTATATCGTTATATTATATAACGTTATACATTATATCGTAATTGTATATAACGTTATACGTTATATCGTAATAGTATATAACGTTATATGTTATATCGATATAGTATATAAACGTTATACGTTATATCGTAATAGTATATAACGTTACATGTTATATCGATATAGTATATAACGTTATACTATATATATTAATAGTATATAACGTTATACGCTTATATCGTAATAGTATATAACGTTTTACGTTATATCGTAATAGTATATAACGTTATACGTTATATCGTTATAGTATATAACGTTATACGTTATAATCGATATAGATATGACGTTAAAACGTTATATCGTCATACTACATAACGTTATACGTTATATCGTAATACTACGTAACGTTATACGTTTATATCGTCATAGTATATAACGTTATACGCCATATCGTTATCCTATATAACGATATACGATATATAGTAAATAGTATATAACGTTATACGTTATATCGTAATAGTATATAACGTTATACGTTATATCGTAAGAGTATATAACGTTTTACGTTATATGGTAATAGTATATAACGTTATACGTTATATCGTAATTGTATATAACGTTATACGTTATATCGTAATAGTAATATAACGTTATATGTTATATCGATATAGTATATAACGTTATACGTTATATCGTAATAGTATATAACGTTACATGTTATATCGATATAGTACATAACGTTATACGTTATATCGATATAGTATATAACGTTATACGTTATATCGTTATAGCATATAACGTTATACGTTATAATCGTTATATTATATAACGTTATACGTTATATCGATATAGTATATAACGCTATACGTTATATCGTAACACTACATAACGTTATACGCTATATCGTTATACTATATAACGTTATACGATATATAGTAATAGTATATAACGTTATACGTTATATCGTAATAGTATATAAAGTTTTACGTTATATGGTAATAGTATATAACGTTATACGTTTATATCGTAATTGTATATAACGTTATACGTTATATCGTAATAGTATATAACGTTATATGTTATATCGATATAGTAAATAACGTTATACGTTATATCGTCAATAGTATATAACGTTACATGTTATACTCGTTATAGTATATAACGTTATACGTTATACTCGTTATACTATACAACGTTATACGATATATAGTAATAGTATATAACGTTATACGTTATATGGTAATAGTATATGACGTTATACGTTATATCGTAATAGTATATAACGTTATATGTTATATCGATATAGTATATAACGTTATACGTTATATCGTAATAGTATATAACGTTACATGTTATATCGTTATATTATATAACGTTATACATTATATCGTAATTGTATATAACGTTATACGTTATATCGTAATAGTATATAACGTTATATGTTATATCGATATAGTATATAACGTTATACGTTATATCGTAATAGTATATAACGTTACATGTTATATCGATATAGTATATAACGTATATACTATATATATTAATAGTATATAACGTTATACGTTATATCGTAATAGTATATAACGTTTTACGTTATATCGTAATAGTATATAACGTTATACGTTATATCGTTATAGTATATAACGTTATACGTTATATCGATATAGTATACTGACGTTAAACGTTATATCGTCATACTACATAACGTTATACGTTCTATCGTAATACTACGTAACGTTATACGTTATATCGTCATAGTATATAACGTTATACGCCATATCGTTATACTATATAACGATATACGATATATAGTAATAGTATATAACGTTATACGTTATATCGTAATAGTATATAACGTTATACGTTATATCGTAAGAGTATATAACGTTTTTACGTTATATGGTAATAGTATATAACGTTATACGTTATATCGTAATTGTATATAACGTTATACGTTATATCGTAATAGTATATAACGTTATATGTTATATCGATATAGTATATAACGTTATACGTTATATCGTAATAGTATATAACGTTACATGTTATATCGATATAGTACATAACGTTATACGTTATATCGATATAGTATATAACGTTATACGTTATATCGTTATAGCATATAACGTTATACGTTATATCGTTATATTATATAACGTTATACGTTATATCGATATAGTATATAACGCTATACGTTATATCGTAACACTACATAACGTTATCCGCTATATCGTTATACTATATAACCGTTATACGATATATAGTAATCAGTATATAAACGTTATACGTTATATCGTAATAGTATATAAAGTTTTACGTTATATGGTAATAGTATATAACGTTATACGTTATATCGTAATTGTATATAACGTTATACGTTATATCGTAATAGTATATAACGTTATATGTTATATCGATATAGTATATAACGTTATACGTTATATCGTAATAGTATATAACGTTACATGTTATATCGTTATAGTATATAACGTTATACGTTATACTCGTTTATACTATACAACGTTATACGATATATAGTAATAGTATATAACGTTATACGTTATATGGTAATAGTA
Source organism: Bombus affinis (assembly GCF_024516045.1). Classification (NCBI taxonomy): domain Eukaryota; kingdom Metazoa; phylum Arthropoda; class Insecta; order Hymenoptera; family Apidae; genus Bombus; species Bombus affinis. Next base: position 6,974 of record NC_066351.1, read on the forward strand.
TATGACGTTATACGTTATAATCGTAATAGTATATAACGTTATAGGTTATATCGACATAGTATATAACGTTATACGTTATATCGTAATAGTATATAACGTTACATGTTATATCGACTATAGTTATATAACGTTATACGTTATATCGTTATAGTATATAACGTTATACGTTATATCGTTATAGTATATAACGTTCTACGTTATATCGTTATAGTATATAACGCTATACGTTAAGTCGTAATACTACATAATGTTATATGCTATATCGTTATACTATAAAACGTTATACTATATATAGTAATAGTATATAACGTTATACGTTATATCGTAATAGTATACTAACGTTTTACGTTATATCGTAATAGTATATAACGTTATACGTTATATCGTTATAGTATATAACGTTATACGTTATATCGTAATAGTATATAACGTTATCGTTATATCGTAATAGTATATAACGTTATATGTTATATCGATATAGTATATAACGTTATACGTTATATCGATATAGTATATAACGCTATACGTTATATCGTTAGAGTATATAACGTTATAAGTTATATCGATATAGTATATGACGTTATACGATATATAGTAATAGTATATAACGTTATACGTTATATGGTGACTAGTATATAACGTTATACGTTATATCGTTATAGTATATACCCTTATACGTTATATCGTTATAGTATATAACGTTATACGTTATATCGTTATAGTATATAACGTTATACGTTATATCGTAATAGTATATAACGTATTACGAATATATAGTAATAGTAAATGGCGTTATACGTTATATCGTTATAGTATATACGTTATACGTTACATCGTTATAGTATACTAACGTTATACGTTATATCGTAATAGTATATAACGTTATTCGTTATATCGATATAGTATATGACGTTAAACGTTATATCGTCATACTACATAACGTTATACCGTTATATCGTAATACTACATAACGTTATACGTTATATCGTCATACTACATAACGTTATACGTTATATCGTAATACTACGTAACGTTATACGTTATATCGTCATAGTATATAACGTTATACGCCATACTCGTTAATACTATATAACGATATACGATATATAGTAATAGTATATAACGTTATACGTTATATCGTAATAGTATATAGCGTTATACGTTATATCGTAATAGTATATAACGTTATACGTTATATCGTAATAGTATATACACGTTATACGTTATATCGTAATAGTATATAACATTATATGTTATATCGATATAGTTATATAACGTTATACGTTATATCGAATATAGTATATAACGCTATACGTTATATCGTTATAGTATATAACGCTATACGTTATATCGTAATACTACATAACGTTATATGCTATATCGTTATACTATATAACGTTATACGATATATAGTAATAGTATATAACGTTATACGTTATATCGTAATAGTATATAACGTTTTACGTTATATGGTAATAGTATATACGTTACACGTTATATCGTTATACTATATAACGTTATACGTTATATCGATACAGTATATAACGCTATACGTTATATCGTTATAGTATATAACGTTATACGTTATATCGATATAGTATATAACGCTATACGTTATATCGTCATACTACATAACGTTATAAGCTATATCGTTATACTCTATAACGTTATACGATATATAGTAATAGTATATAACGTTATACGTTATATGGTGATAGTATATAACGTTATACGTGTATATCGTTATAGTATATACCCTTATACGTTATATCGTTATAGTATATAACGTTATACGTTATATCGTTATAGTATATAACGTTATACGTTATATCGTAATAGTATATAACGTATTACGATATATAGTAATAGTAAATGGCGTTATACGTTATATCGTTATAGTATATAAACGTTATACGTTACATCGTTATAGTATATAACGTTATACGTTATATCGTAATAGTATATAACGTTATTCGTTATATCGATATAGTATATAACGCTATACCGTTATATCGTTATAGTATATAACGTTATACGTTATATCGTTATAGTATCTAACGTTATACGTTTATAATCGTTATAGTATATAACGTTATACGTTATATCGTAATTGTATATAACGTTTTACGTTATATCGTTATAGTATATAACGTATACGTTATATCGTTATATTATATAACGTCATACGTTATATCGATATAGTATATAACGCTATACGTTATATCGTAACACTACATAACGTTATACGCTATATCGTTAATACTATATAACGTTATACGATATATAGTAATAGTAATATAACGTTATACCGTTATATCGTAATAGTATATAACGTTTTACTTTATATGGTAATAGTATATAACGTTATATGTTATATCGTTATAGATATAACGTTATACGGTTATATCGTTATAGTATATAACGTTATACGATATATAGTAATAGTATATAACGTTATACGTTATATCGTAATAGTATATAACGTTTTTACGTTATATCGTTATAGTATATAACGTTATACGTTATATCGTTATAGTATATAACGTTATACGTTATATCGTTATATATCTAAACGTTATACGTTATATCGATATAGTATATAACGCTATACGTTATATCGTATCACTACATAACGTTATACGCTATATCGTTATACTATATAACGTTATACGATATATAGTAATAGTATATAACGTTATACGTTATATCGTTATAGTATATAACGTTATACGTTATATCGTTATAGTATATAACGTTATACGGTATATTCGTAATTGTATATAACGTTATACGTTATATCGTAATAGTATATAACGTTATATGTTATATCGATATAGTATATAACGTTATACGTTATATCGTAATAGTATATAACGTTACATGTTATATCGATATAGTATATAACGTTATACGTTATATCGATATAGTACTATAACGTTATACGTTATATGGTAATAGTATATAACGTTATACGTTATATCGTTATAGTATATAACGTTATACGTTATATCGTTATAGTATATAACGTTATACGTTATATCGTTATATTATATAACGTTATACGTTATATCGATATAGTATATAACGCTATACGTTATATCGTAACACTACATAACGTTATACGCTATATCGTTATACTATATAACGTTATACTATATATAGTAATAGTATATAACGTTATACGTTATATCGTAATAGTATATAACGTTTTACGTTATATCGTAATAGTATATAACGTTATACGTTATATCGTTATAGTATATAACGTTATACGTTATATCGTAACACTACATAACGTTATACGCTATATCGTTATACTATATAACGTTATACGATATATAGTAATAGTATATAACGTTATACGTTATACCGTAATAGTATATAACGTTTTACTTTATATGGTAATAGTATATAACGTTATATGTTATATCGTTATAGTATATAACGTTATACGTATATCGTTATAGTATATAACGTTATACGATATATAGTAATAGTATATAACGTTATACGTTATATCGTCAATAGTATATAAACGTTTTACGTTATATGGTAATAGTATATACGTTATACGTTATATCGTTATAGTATACTAACGTTATACGTTATATCGTTATAGTATATATCGTTATACGGTATATCGTAATTGTATATAACGTTATACGTTATATCGTAATAGTATATAACGTTATATGTTATATCGATATAGTATATAACGTTATACGTTATATCGTAATAGTATATAACGTTACATGTTATATCGATATAGTATATAACGTTATACGTTATATCGAAATAGTATATAACGTTATACGTTATATGGTAATAGTATATAACGTTATACGTTATATCGTTATAGTATATAACGTTATACGTTATATCGTTTATAGTATATAACGTTATACGTTATATCGTTATATTCTATAACGTTATACGTTATATCGATATAGTATATAACGCTATACGTTATATCGTAACACTACATAACGTTATACGCTTTATCGTTATACTATATAACGTTATACGATATATAGTGAATAGTATATACCGTTATACGTTATATCGTAATTGTATATAACGTTATACGTCATATCGTAATAGTATATAACGTTATATGTTATATCGATATAGTATATAACGTTATACGTTATATCGTAATAGTATATAACGTTACATGTTATATCGTTATATTATATAACGTTATACATTATATCGTAATTGTATATAACGTTATACGTTATATCGTAATAGTATATAACGTTATATGTTATATCGATATAGTATATAACGTTATACCGTTATATCGTTATACTATATAACGATATACGATATATAGTAATAGTAAATAACGTTATACGTTATATGGTAATAGTATATACCGTTATACGTTATATCGTAAGAGTATATAACGTTTTACGTTATATGGTAATAGTATATAACGCTATACGTTATATCGTAATTGTATATAACGTTATACGTTATATCGTAATAGTATATAACGTTATACGTTATATCGTAATAGTATATAACGTTATATGTTATATCGATATAGTATATAACGTTATACGTTATATCGATATAGTACTATAACGCTATACGTTATATCGTTACAGTATATAACGCTATACGTTATATCGTAATACCACATAACGTCATATGCTATATCGTTATACTATATAAACGTTATACGATATATAGTAATAGTATATAACGTTATACGTTAATATCGTCAATAGTATATAACGTTTTACGTTATATGGTAATAGTATATAACGTTACACGTTATATCGTTATACTATATACGTTATACGTTATATCGATATAGTATATAACGCTATACGTTATATCGTTATAGTATATAACGTTATACGTTATATCGATATAGTATATAACGCTATACGTTATATCGTCATACTACATAACGTTATAAGCTATATCGTTATACTATATAACGTTATACGATATATCGTAATCGTATATAACGTTATACGTTATATGGCGATAGTATATAGCGTTATACGTTATATCGTTATAGTATATAACCTTATACGTTATATCGATATAGTATATAACGTTATACGTTATATCGTTATAGTATATAACGTTATACGTTATATCGTAATAGTATATAACGTATTACGATATATAGTAATAGTAAATGGCGTTATACGTTATATCGTTGTAGTATATAACGTTATACGTTACATCGTTATAGTATATAACGTTATACGTTATATCGTAATAGTATATAACGTTATTCGTTATATCGATATAGTATATAACGCTATACGTTATATCGTTTATAGTATATAACGTTATACGTTATATCGTTATAGTATATAACGTTATACGTTATATCGTAATTGTATATAACGTTATACGTTATATCGTTATAGTATATACGTTATACGTTATATCGTTATATTATATAACGTTATACGTTATATCGATATAGTATATAACGCTCTACGTTATATCGTAACACTACATAACGTTATACGCTATATCGTTATACTATATAACGTTATACGATATATAGTAATAGTATATAACGTTATACGTTGTATCGTAATAGTATATACACGTTTTACGTTATATGGTAATAGTATATAACGTTATATGTTATATCGTTATAGTATATAACGTTATACGTTATATCGTTATAGTATATAAACGTTATACGATATATAGTAATAGTATATAACGTTATACGTTATATCGTAATAGTATATAACGTTTTACGTTATATGGTAATAGTATATAACGTTATACGTTATATCGTTATAGTATATAACGTTATACGTTATATCGTTATAGTATATAACGTTATACGGTATATCGTAATTGTATATAACGTTATACGTTATATCGTAATAGTATATAACGTTATATGTTATATCGATATAGTATATAACGTTATACGTTATATCGTAATAGTATATAACGTTACATGTTATATCGATATAGTATATAACGTTATACGTTATATCGATATAGTATATAACGTTATACGTTATATGGTAATAGTATATAACGTTATACGTTATATCGTTATAGTATATAACGTTATACGTTATATCGTTATAGTATATAACGTTATACGTTATATCGTTATATTATATAACGTTATACGTTATACTCGATATAGTATATAACGCTATACGTTATATCGTAACACTACATAACGTTATACGCTATATCGTTATACTATATAACGTTATACGATATATAGTAATAGTATATAACGTTATACGTTATATCGTAATAGTATATAACGTTTTACGTTATATGGTAATAGTATATAACGTTATACGTTATATCGTAATTGTATATAACGTTATACGTTATATCGTAATAGTATATAACGTTATATGTTATATCGATATAGTATATAACGTTATACGTTATATCGTAATAGTATATAACGTTACATGTTATATCGTTATATTATATAACGTTATACATTATATCGTAATTGTATATAACGTTATACGTTATATCGTAATAGTATATAACGTTATATGTTATATCGATATAGTATATAACGTTATACGTTATATCGTAATAGTATATAACGTTACATGTTATATCGATATAGTATATAACGTTATACTATATATATTAATAGTATATAACGTTATACGTTATATCGTAATAGTATATAACGTTTTTACGTTATATCGTAATAGTATATAACGTTATACGTTATGATCGTTATAGTATACAACGTTATACGTTATATCGATATAGTATATGACGTTAAACGTTATATCGTCATACTACATAACGTTATACGTTATATCGTAATACTACGTAACGTTATACGTTATATCGTCATAGTATATACGTTATACGCCATATCGTTATACTATATAACGATATACGATATATAGTAATAGTATATAACGTTATACGTTATATCGTAATAGTATATAACGTTATACGTTATATCGTAAGAGTATATAACGTTTTACGTTATATGGTAATAGTATATAACGTTATACGTTATATCGTAATTGTATATAACGTTATACGTTATATCGTAATAGTATATAACGTTATATGTTATATCGATATAGTATATAACGTTATACGTTATATCGTAATAGTATATAACGTTACATGTTATATCGATATAGTACATAACGTTATACGTTATATCGATATAGTATATAACGTTATACGTTATATCGTTATAGCATATAAACGTTATACGTTATATCGTTATATTATATAACGTTATACGTTATATCGATATAGTATATAACGCTATACGTTATATCGTAACACTACATAACGTTATACGCTATATCGTTATACTATATAACGTTATACGATATATAGTAATAGTATATAACGTTATACGTTATATCGTAATAGTATATAAAGTTTTACGTTATATGGTAATAGTATATAACGTTATACGTTATATCGTAATTGTATATAACGTTATACGTTATATCGTAATAGTATAAAACGTTATATGTTATATCGATATAGTATATAACGTTATACGTTATATCGTAATAGTATATAACGTTACATGTTATATCGTTATAGTATCATAACGTTATACGTTATATCGTTATACTATACAACGTTATACGATATATAGTAATAGTATATAACGTTATACGTATATGGTAATAGTATATGACGTTATACGTTATATCGTAATAGTATATAACGTTATAGGTTATATCGACATAGTATATAACGTTATACGTTATATCGTAATAGTATATAACGTTACATGTTATATCGATATAGTATATAACGTTATACGTTATATCGTTATAGTATATAACGTTATACGTTATATCGTTATAGTATATAACGTTATACGTTATATCGTTATAGTATATAACGCTATACGTTATGTCGTAATACTACATAATGTTATATGCTATATCGTTATACTATATAACGTTATACTATATATAGTAATAGTATATAACGTTATACGTTATATCGTAATAGTATATAACGTTTTACGTTATATCGTAATAGTATATAACGTTATACGTTATATCGTTATAGTATATAACGTTATACGTTATATCGTAATAGTATAAAACGTTATACGTTATATCGTAATAGTATATAACGTTATATGTTATATCGATATAGTATATAACGTTATAACGTTATATCGATATAGTATATAACGCTATACGTTATATCGTTAGAGTATATAACGTTATAAGTTATATCGATATAGTATATGACGTTATACGATATATAGTAATAGTATATAACGTTATACGTTATATGGTGATAGTAGTATAACGTTATACGTTATATCGTTATAGTATATAACCTTTATACGTTATATCGTTATAGTATATAACGTTATACGTTATATCGTTATAGTATATAACGTTATACGTTATATCGTAATAGTATATAACGTATTACGATATATAGTAATAGTAAATGGCGTTATACGTTATATCGTTATAGTATATAACGTTATACGTTACATCGTTATAGTATATAACGTTATACGTTATATCGTAATAGTATATAACGTTATTCGTTATATCGATATAGTATATGACGTTAAACGTTATATCGTCATACTACATAACCGTTATACGTTATATCGTAATACTACATAACGTTATACGTTATATCGTCATACTACATAACGTTATACGTTATATCGTAATACTACGTAACGTTATACGTTATATCGTCATAGTATATAACGTTATACGCCATATCGTTATACTATATAACGATATACGATATATAGTAATAGTATATAACGTTATACGTTATATCGTAATAGTATATAGCGTTATACGTTAATCGTAATAGTATATAACGTTATACGTTATATCGTAATAGTATATAACGTTATACGTTATATCGTAATAGTATATAACATTATATGTTATATCGATATAGTATATAAACGTTATACGTTATATCGATATAGTATCTAACGCTATACCGTTATATCGTTATAGTATATAACGCTATACGTTATATCGTAATACTACATAACGTTATATGCTATATCGTTATACTATATAACGTTATACGATATATAGTAATAGTATATAACGTTATACGTTATATCGTAATAGTATATAACGTTTTACGTTATATGGTAATAGTATATAACGTTACACGTTATATCGTTATACTATATAACGTTATACGTTATATCGATACAGTATATAACGCTATACGTTATATCGTTATAGTATATAACGTATAGCGTTATATACTATATCGATATAACGTATAACGTTATATACTATAACGATATAACGTATAGCGTTATATACTGTATCGACTATAACGTATAACGTATATAGTATAACGATATAACGTGTAACGTTATATACTATTACCATATAACGTAAAACGTTATATACCTATTACGATATAACGTATAACGTTATATACTATTACTATATATCGTATAACGTTATATAGTATAACGATATAGCATATAACGTTATGTAGTATTACGATATAACGTATAGCGTTATATACTATAACGATATAACGTATAGCGTTACTATACTATATCGATATAACGTATAACGTTATATACTATATCGATATAACATATAATGTTATATACTATTACGATATAACGTATAACGTTATATACTATTACGATATAACGTATAACGTTATATACTATTACGATATAACGTATAACGCTATATACTATTACGATATAACGTATAACGTTATATACTATTACTATATATCGTATATCGTTATATAGTATAACGATATGGCGTATAACGTTATATACTATGACGATATAACGTATAACGTTACGTAGAATTACGATATAACGTATAACGTTATGTAGTATGACGATATAACGTATAACGTTATGTAGTATTACGATATAACGTATAACGTTATGTAGTATGACGATATAACGTTTAACGTCATATCACTATATCGATATAACGAATAACGTTATATACTATTACGATATAACGTATAACGTTATATACTATAACGATGTAACGTATAACGTTATATACTATAACGATATAACGTATAACGCCATTTACTATTACTATATATCGTAATACGTTATATACTATTACGATATAACGTATAACGTTATATACTATAACGATATAACGTATAACGTTATATACTATAACGATATTAACGTATAAGGTTATATACTATAACGATATAACGTATAACGTTATATACTATCACCATATAACGTATAACGTTATATACTATTACTATATATCGTATAACGTCATATACTATATCGATATAACTTATAACGTTATATACTCTACGATATAACGTATAGCGTTATATACTATATCGATATACGTATAACGTTATATACTATATCGATAATAACATATAACGTTATATACTATTACGATATAACGTATAACGTTATATACTATTACGATATAACGTATAACGTTCTATACTATAACGATATAACGTATAACGTTATATTACTATTACGATATAACGTAAAACGTTATATACTATTACGATATAACGTATAACGTTATATACTATTACTATATATAGTATAACGTTATATAGTATAACGATATAGCATATAACATTATGTAGTATTACGACATAACGTATAGCGTTATATACTATAACGATATAACGTATAACGTTATATACTATAACGATATAACGTATAACGTTATAACTATAACGATATAACGTATAACGTTATATACTATATCGATATAACATGTAACGTTATATACTATTACGATATAACGTATAACGTTATATACTATGTCGATATAACCTATAACGTTATATACTATTACGATATAACGTATAACGTCATATACTATTACCATATAACGTATAACGTTATATACTATTACTATATATCGTATAACGTTGTATAGTATAACGATATAACGTATAACGTTATATACTATAACGATATAACATGTAACGTTATATACTATTACGACTATAACGTATAACGTTATATACTATATCGATATAACATACTAACGTTAATCATACTATTACGATATAACGTATAACGTTATATACAATTACGATATAACGTATAACGTTATATACTATTACCATATAACGTAAACTTTATATACTATTACGATATAACGTATAACGTTATATACTATTACTATATATCGTATAACGTTATATAGTATAACGATATAGCGTATACGTTATGTAGTGTTACGACTATAACGTATAGCGTTATATACTATATCGATATAAGACGTATAACGTTATATAATATAACGATATAACGTATAACGTTATATGCTATAACGATATAACGTATAACGTTATATACTATATCGATATAACGTATAACGTTATGTACTATATCGACTATAACATGTAACGTTATATACTATTACGATATAACGTATAACGTTATATACTATATCGATATAACATATAACGTTATATACTATTACGATATAACGTATAACGTTATATACAATTACGATATACACGTATAACGTTATATACTATTACCATATAACGTAAAACGTTATATACTCTTACGATATAACGTATAACGTTATATACTATTACGATATAACGTATAACGTTATACTACTATTTACTATATATCGTATATCGTTATATAGTATAACGATATGGCGTATAACGTTATATACTATGACGATATAACGTATAACGTTACGTAGTATTACGATATAACGTATAACGTTATGTAGTATGACGATATAACGTTTAACGTCATATACTATATCGATATAACGTATAACGTTGTATACTATAACGATATAACGTATAACGTTATATACTATTACGATATAACGTAAAACGTTATATACTATTACGATATAACGTATAACGTTATATACTATTAACTATATATAGTATAACGTTATATACTATATCGATATAACATGTAACGTTATATACTATTACGATATAACGTATAACGTTATATACTATATCGATATAACATATAACGTTATATACTATTACGATATAACGTATACCGTTATATACAATTACGATATAATGTATAACGTTATATATATAAACGATATAACATGTAACGTTATATACTATTACGATATAACGTATAACGTTATATACTATATCGATATAACATATAACGTTATATACTATTACGATATAACGTATAACGTTATATACAATTACGATATAACGTATAACGTTATATACTATTACCATATAACGTAAAACCGTTATATACTATACGATATACGTATAACGTTATATACTATTACTATATATCGTATAACGTTATATAGTATAACGATATAGCGTATAACGTTATGTAGTGTTACGATATAACGTATAGCGTTATATACTATATCGATATAACGTATAACGTTATATAATATAACGATATAACGTATAACGTTATATACTATAACGATATAACCGTATAACGTTATATACTATAAACGATATAACGTATAACGTTCTTATACTATTACCATATAACGTATAACGTTATATACTATATCGATATAACGTATAACGTTATATACTATATCGATATAACATGTAACGTTATATACTATTACGATATAACGTATAACGTTATATACTATATCGATATAACATATAACGTTATATACTATTACGATTATAACGTATAACGTTATATACAATTACGATATACCGTATATAACGTTATATACTATAACGATATAACGTATAACGTTATATACTATAACGATATAACGTATAACCGTTATATACTATTACCATATAACGTAAAACGTTATATACTATTACGATATAACGTATAACGTTATATACTATTACTATATATCGTATAACGTTATATACTATAACGATATAACGTATAACGTTATATACTATAACGATATAACATATAACGTTATATACTATTACCATATAACGTAAAACGTTATATACTATTACGATACAACGTATAACGTTATATACTATTACTATATATCGTTATAACGTTATATAGTATAACGATATAGCGTATAACGTTATGTAGTGTTACGATATAACGTAGAGCGTTATATACTATATCGATTATAACGTATAACGTTATATAATATAACGATATAACGTATAACGTTATATACTATAACGATATAACGTATAACGTTATATACAATTACGATATAACGTATAACGTTATATACTATAACGATATAACGTATAACGTTATATTACTATAACGATATAACGTATAGCGTTATATACTATATCGATTATAACGAATAACGTTATATACTATTACGATATAACGTATAACGTTATATACTATAACGATGTAACGTATAACGTTATATACTACAACGATATAACGTATAACGCCATTTACTATTACTATATATCGTAATACGTTATATACTATTACGATATAACGTATAACGTTATATACTATAACGATATAACGTATAACGTTCTATACTATATCGATATAACGTATAAGGTTATATACTATAACGATATAACGTATAACGCTATATACTATCGCCATATACGTATAACGTTATATACTATTACTATATATCGTATAACGTTATATAGTATAAACGATATAGCTTATAACGTTATGTAGTATGACGATATAACGTATAGCGTTATATAACTATATCGATATAACGTATAACGTTATATACTATAACGATATAACGTATAGCGTTATATTACTATATCGATATAACGTAATAACGTTATATAGTATAACGATATAACGTGTAACGTTATATACTATTACCATATAACGTAAAACGTTATATACTATTACGATATAACGTATAACGTTATATACTATTACTATATATCGTATAACGTTATATAGTATAACGATATCGCATATGACGTTATGTGGTATTACGATATAACGTATAGCGTTATATACTGTAACGATATAACGTATAGCGTTATATACTATATCGATATAACGTATAACGTTATATACTATATCGATATAACATATAAACGTTATATACTATTACGATATAACGTAGTAACGTTATATACTCTTACGATATAACGTATAACGTTATATACAATTACGATATAACGTATAGCGTTATATACTATTACCATATAACGTAAAACGTTATATACTCTTACGATATAACGTATAACGTTACTATACTATTACCATATAACGTATAACGTTATATACTATTACTATATATCGTATATCGTTATATAGTATAACGATATAACGTATAACGTTATATACTATATCGATATAACCTTATAACGTTATATACTATTACGATATAACGTATACGTTATATACAATTACGATATAATGTATAACGTTATATAATATAACGATATAACATGTAACGTTATATACTATTACGATATAACGTATAACGTTATATACTATATCGATATAACATATAACGTTATATACTATTACGATATGACGTATAACGTTATATACAATTACGATATAACGTATAACGTTATATACTATTACTATATATCGTATAACGTTATATAGTATAACGATAAAGCGTATAACGTTATGTAGTGTTACGATATAACGTATAGCGTTATATACTATATCGATATAACGTATAACGTTATATAATATAACGATATAACGTATAACGTTATACTACTCATAACGATATAACGTATAACGTTATATACTATAACGATATAACGTATAACGTTATATACTATTACCATATAACGTATAACGTTATATACTATATCGATATAACGTATAACGTTATATACTATATCGCTATAACATGTAACGTTATATACTATTACGATATAACGTATAACGTTATATACTATATCGATATAACATATAACGTTATATACTATTACGATATAACGTATAACGTTATATACAATTACGACTATACCGTATAACGATATATACTATAACGATATAACGTATAAACGTTATATACTATAACGATATAACGTATAACGTTATCTACTATTACCATATAACGTAAAACGTTATATACTATTACGATATAACGTATAACGTTATATACTATTACTATATATCGTATAACGTTATATACTATAACGATATAACGTATAACGTTATATACTATAACGATATAACATATAACGTTATCTACTATCTACCATATAAAGTAAACGTTATATACTATTACGGTATACACGTATAACGTTATATACTATTACTATATATCGTATAACGTTATATAGTATAACGATATAGCGTATAACGTTATGTAGTGTTACGATATAACGTATAACGTTATATACTATAACGATATAACGTATAACGTTATATACTATTACGATATAACGTAAAACGTTATATACTATTACGATATAACGTATAACGTTATATACTATTACTATATATAGTATAACGTTATATAGTATAACGATATAGCGTATAACGTTATGTAGTGTTACGATATAACGTATAGCGTTATATACTATATCGATATAACGTATAACGTTATATAATATAACGATATAACGTATAACGTTATATACTATAACGATATAACGTATAACGTTATTATACTATAACGATATAACGTATAACGTTATATACTATTACCATATAACGTATAACGTTATATACTATATCGATATAACGTATAACGTTACTATACTATATCGATATAACATGTAACGTTATATACTATTACGATATAACGTATAACGTTATATACTATATCGATATAACATAATAACGTTATATACTATTACGATATAACGTATAACGTTATATACAATTACGATATACCGTATAACGTTATATACCTATAACGATATAACGTATAACGTTATATACTATAACGATATAACGTATAACGTTATATACTATTACTATATATCGTATAACGTTATATAGTATAACGATATAGCGTATAACGTTATGTAGTGATACGATATAACGTATAGCGTTATATACTATATCGATATAACGTATAACGTTATATAATATAACGATATAACGTATAACGTTATATACTATAACGATATAACGTATAACGTTATATACTATAACGATATAACGTAAAACGTTATATACTATTACGATATAACGTATAACGTTATATACTATTACTATATAATCGTATAACGTTATATACTATAACGATATAACGTATAACGTTATATACTATAACGATATAAACATATAACGTTATATACTATTACCATATAAAGTAAAACGTTATATACCTATTACGATATAACGTAATAACGTTATATACTATTACTATATATCGTATAACGTTATATAGTATAACGATATAGCGTATAACGTTATGTAGTGTTACGATATAACGTATAGCGTTATATACTATATCGATATAACGTATGACGTTATATAATATAACGATATAACGTATAACGTTATATACTATAACGATATAACGTAAAACGTTATATACAATTACGATATAACGTATAACGTTATATACTATAACGATATAACGTATAACGTTATATACTATAACCGATATAACGTATAACGTTATATACTATAACGATATAACGTATAGCGTTATATACTATATCGATATAACGAATAACGTTATATACTATTACGATATAACGTATAACGTTACTATACTATAACGATGTAACGTATAACGTTATATACTATAACGATATAACGTATAACGCCATTTACTATTACTATATATCGTAATACGTTATATACTATTACGACTATAACGTATAACGTTATATACTATAAACGATATAACGTATAACGTTATATACTATAACGATATAACGTATAAGGGTTATATACTATAACGATATAACGTATAACGTTATATACTATCACCATATAACGTATAACGTTATATACTATTACTATATATCGTATAACGTTATATAGTATAACGATATAGCTTATAACGTTATGTAGTATGACGATATAACGTATAGCGTTATATACTATATCGATATAACGTATAACGTTATATACTATAACGATATAACGTATAGCGTTATATACTGTATCGATATAACGTATAACGTTATATAGTATAACGATATAACGTGTAACGTTATATACTATTACCATATAACGTAAAACGTTATATACTATTACGATATACACGTATAACGTTATATACTATTACTATATATCGTATAACGTTATATAGTATAACGATATAGCATATAACGTTATGTAGTATTACGATATAACGTATAGCGTTATATACTATAACGATATAACGTATAGCGTTATATACTATATCGATATAACGTATAACGTTATATACTATATCGATATAACATATAATGTTATATACTATTACGATATAACGTATAACGTTATATACTATTACGATATAACGTATAACGTTATATACTATTACGATATAACGTATAACGCTATATACCTATTACGATATAACGTATAACGTTATATACTATTACTATATATCGTATATCGTTATATAGTATAACGATATGGCGTATAACGTTATATACTATGACGATATAACGTATAACGTTACGTAGTATTACGATATAACGTATAACGTTATGTAGTATGACGATATAACGTATAACGTTATGTAGTATTACGATATAACGTATAACGTTATGTAGTATGACGATATAACGTTTAACGTCATATACTATATCGATATAACGAATAACGTTATATACTATTACGCTATAACGTATAACGTTATATACTATAACGATGTAACGTATAACGTTATATACTATAACGATATAACGTATAACGCCATTTACTATTACTATATATCGTAATACGTTATATACTATTACGATATAACGTATAACGTTATATACTCATAACGATATAACGTATAACGTTATATACTATAACGATATAACGTATAAGGTTATATACTATAACGATATAACGTATAACGTTATATACTATCACCATATAACGTATAACGTTATATACTATTACTATATATCGTATAACGTCATATACTATATCGATATAACTTATAACGTTATATACTCCTAACGATATAACGTATAGCGTTATATACTATATCGATATAACGTATAACGTTATATACTATATCGATATAACATATAACGTTATATACTATTACGATATAACGTATAACGTTATATACTATTACGATATCACGTATACCGTTATATACTATAACGATATAACGTATAACGTTATAACTATTACGATATAACGTAAAACGTTATATACTATTACGATATAACGTATAACGTTATATACTATTACTATATATAGTATAACGTTATATAGTATAACGATATAGCATATAACATTATGTAGTATTACGACATAACGTATAGCGTTATATACTATAACGATATAACGTATAACGTTATATACTATAACGATATAACGTATAACGTTATATACTATAACGATATAACGTATAACGTTATATACTATATCGATATAACATGTAACGTTATATACTATTACGATATAAGTATAACGTTATATACTATGTCGATATAACCTATAACGTTATATACTATTACGATATAACGTATAACGTCAATATACTATTACCATATACGTATAACGTTATCTTACTATTACTATATATCGTATAACGTTGTATAGTATAACGATATAACGTATAACGTTATATACTATAACGATATAACATGTAACGTTATATACCTATTACGATATAACGTATAACGTTATATACTATATCGATATAACATATAACGTTATATACTATTACGATATAACGTATAACGTTATATACAATTACGATATAACGTATAACGTTATATACTATTACCATATAACGTAAAACTTTATATACTATTACGATATAACGACTAACGTTATATACTATTACTATATATCGTATAACGTTATATAGTATAACGATATAGCGTAATAACGTTATGTAGTGTTACGATATAACGTATAGCGTTATATACTATATCGATATAACGTATAACGTTATATAATATAACGATATAACGTATAACGTTATATGCTATAACGATATAACGTATAACGTTATATACTATATCGATATAACGTATAACGTTATGTACTATATCGATATAACATGTAACGTTATATACTATTACGATATAACGTATAACGTTATATACTATATCGATATAACATATAACGTTATATACTATTACGATATAACGTATAACGTTATATACCAATTACGATATAACGTATAACGTTATATACTAATACCATATAACGTAAAACGTTATATACTCTTACGATATAACGTATAACGTTATATACTATTACGATATAACGTATAACGTTATATACTATTACTATATATCGTATATCGTTATATAGTATAACGATATGGCGTATAACGTTATATACTATGACGATATAACGTATAACGTTACGTAGTATTACGATATAACGTATAACGTTATGTAGTATGACGATATAACGTTTAACGTCATATACCTCTATCGATATAACGTATAACGTTATATACTATAACGATATAACGTATAACGTTATATACTATTACGATATAACGTAAAACGTTATATACTATTACGATATAACGTATAACGTTATATACTATTAATATATATAGTATAACGTTATATACTATATCGATATAACATGTAACGTTATATACTATTACGATATAACGTATAACGTTATATACTATATCGATATAACATATAACGTTATATACTATTACGATATAACGTATAACGTTATATACCAATTACGATATAATGTATAACGTTATATAATATAACGATATAACATGTAACGTTATATACCTATTACGATATAACGTATAACGTTATATACTATAACGATATAACATATAACGTATATACTATTACGATATAACGTATAACGTCATATACTATTACCATATAACGTATAAACGTTATATACTAATACTATATATCGTATAACGTTGTATAGTATAACGATATAACGTATAACGTTATATACTATAACGATATAACATGTAACGTTATATACTATTACGATATAACGTACTAACCGTTATATACTATATCGATATAACCATATAACGTCTATATACTATTACGATATAAACGTATAAACGTTATATACAATTACGATATAACGTACTAACGTTATATACTATTACCATATAACGTCAAAACTTTATATACTATTACGATATAACGCTATAAACGTTACTATACTATTACTATATATCGTATAACGTTATATAGTATAACGATATAGCGTATAACGTTATGTAGTGTCTACGATATAACGTATAGCGTTATATACTATATCGATATAACGTATAACGCTTATATACTATAACGATATAACGTAAAACGTATATGCTATAACGATATACACCGTATAACGTTATATACTATATCGATATAACGTATAAACGTTATGTACTATATCGATATAACATGTAACGTTATATACTATTACGATATAACGTATAACGTTATATACTATATCGATATAACATATAAACGTTATATACTATTACGATATAACGTATAACGTTATATACAATTACGATATAACGTATAACGTTATATACTATTACCATATAACGTAAAACGTTATATACTCTTACGATATAACGTATAACGTTATATACTATTACGATATAACGTATAACGTTATATACTATTACTATATATCGTATATCGTTATATAGTATAACGATATGGCGTATAACGTTATATACTATGACGATATAACGTATAACGTTACGTAGTATTACGATATAACGTATAACGTTATGTAGTATGACGATATAACGTTTAACGTCATATACTATATCGATATAACGTATAACGTTATATACTATAACGATATAACGTATAACGTTATATACTATTAC
This sequence comes from Bombus affinis, assembly GCF_024516045.1. Lineage (NCBI taxonomy): Eukaryota > Metazoa > Arthropoda > Insecta > Hymenoptera > Apidae > Bombus > Bombus affinis. The sequence goes on from NC_066351.1 coordinate 27,781, forward strand.
GATATAACGTAAAACGTTATATACTATTACGATATAACGTATAACGTTATATACTATTAATATATATAGTATAACGTTATATACTATATCGATATAACATGTAACGTTATATACTATTACGATATAACGTATAACGTTATATTACTATATCGATAAACATATAACGTTATATACTATTACGATATAACGTTATAACGTTATATACAATTACGATATAATGTATAACGTTATATAATATAACGATATAACATGTAACGTTATATACTATTACGATATAACGTATAACGTTATATACTATATCGCTATAACATATAACGTTATATACTATTACGATATAACGTATAACGTTATATACAATTACGATATAACGTATAACGTTAATATACTATTACCATATAACGTAAAACGTTATATACTATTACGATATAACGTATAACGTTATATACTATTACTATATATCGTATAACGTTATATAGTATAACGATATAGCGTATAACGTTATGTAGTGTTACGATATAACGTATAGCGTTATATACTATATCGATATAACGTATAACGTTATATAATATAACGATATAACGTATAACGTTATATACTATAACGATATAACGTATAACGTTAATATACTATAAACGATATAACGTATAACGTTATATACTATTACCATATAACGTATAACGTTATATACTATATCGATATAACGTATAACGTTATATACTATATCGATATAACATGTAACGTTATATACTATTACGATATAACGTATAACGTTATATACTATATCGATATAACATATAACGTTATATACTATTACGATATAACGTATAACGTTATATACAATTACGATATACCGTATAACGTTATATACTATAACGATATAACGTATAACGTTATATACTATAAACGATATAACGTATAACGTTATATACTATTACCATATAACGTAAAACGTTATATACTATTACGATATAACGTATAACGTTATATACTATTACTATATATCGTATAACGTTATATACTATAACGATATAACGTATAACGTTATATACTATAACGATATAACATATAAACGTTATATACTATTACCATATAACGTAAAACGTTATATACTATTACGATACAACGTATAACGTTATATACTATTACTATATATCGTATAACGTTATATAGTATAACGATATAGCGTATAACGTTATGTAGTGTTACGATATAACGTAGAGCGTTATATACTATATCGATATAACGTATAACGTCTATATAATATAACGATATAACGTATAACGTTATATACTATAACGATATAACGTATAACGTTATATACAATTACGATATAACGTATAACGTTATATACTATAACGATATAACGTATAACGTTATATACTATAACGATATAACGTATAGCGTTATATACTATATCGATATAACGAATAACGTTATATACTATTACGATATAACGTATAACGTTATATACTATAACGATGTAACGTATAACGTTATATACTACAACGATATAAACGTATAACGCCATTTACTATTACTATATATCGTAATCCGTTATATACTATTACGATATAACGTATAACGTTATATACTATAACGATATAACGTATAACGTTATATACTATATCGATATAACGTATACAGGTTATATACTATAACGATATAACGTATAACGCTATATACTATCACCATATAACGTATAACGTTATATACTATTACTATATATCGTATAACGTTATATAGTATAACGATATAGCTTATAACGTTATGTAGTATGCCGATATAACGTATAGCGTTATATACTATATCGATATAACGTATAACGTTATATACTATAACGATATAACGTATAGCGTTATATACTATATCGATATAACGTATAACGTTATATAGTATAACGATATAACGTGTAACGTTATATACTATTACCATATAACGTAAAACGTTATATACTATTACGATATAACGTATAACGTTATATACTATTACTATATATCGTATAACGTTATATAGTATAACGATATAGCATATGACCGTTATGTGGTATTACGATATAACGTATAGCGTTATATTACAGTAACGATATAACGTATAGCGTTATATACTATATCGATATAACGTATAACGTTATATACTATATCGATATAACATATAACGTTATATACTATTACGATATAACGTATAACGTTATATACTATTACGATATAACGTATAACGTTATATACAATTACGATATAACGTATAGCGTTATATACTATTACCATATAACGTAAAACGTTATATACTCTTACGATATAACGTATAACGTTATATACTATTACCCATATAACGTATAACGTAATATACTATTACTATATATCGTATATCGTTATATAGTATAACGATATAACGTATAACGTTATATACTATATCGATATAACATATAACGTTATATACTATTACGATATAACGTATAACGTTATATACAATTACGATATAATGTATAACGTTATATAATATAACGATATAACATGTAACGTTATATACTATTACGATATAACGTATAACGTTATATACTATATCGATATAACATATAACGTTATATACTATTACGATATGACGTATAACGTTATATACAATTACGATATCACGTATAACGTTATATACTATTACTATATATCGTATAACGTTATATAGTATAACGATAAAGCGTATAACGTTATGTAGTGTTACGATATAACGTATAGCGTTATATACTATATCGATATAACGTATAACGTTATATAATATAACGATATAACGTATAACGTTATATACTATAACGATATAACGTATAACGTTATATACTATAACGATATAACGTATAACGTTATATACTATTACCATATAACGTATAACGTTATATACTATATCGATATAACGTATAACGTTACTATACTATATCGATATAACATGTAACGTTATATACTATTACGATATAACGTATAACGTTATATACTATATCGATATAACATATAACGTATATACTATTACGATATAACGTATAACGTTATATACAATTACGATATACCGTAAAACGATATATACTATAACGATATAACGTATAACGTTATATACTATAACGATATAACGTATAACGTTATATACTATTACCATATAACGTAAAAACGTTATATACTATAACGATATAACATATAACGTTATATACTATTACCATATAAAGTAAAACGTTATATACTATTACGGTATAACGTATAACGTTATATACTATTACTATATATCGTATAACCGTTATATAGTATAACGATATAGCGTATAACGTTATGTAGTGTTACGATATAACGTATAGCGTTATATACTATATCGATATAACGTGTAACGTTATATACTATTACCATATAACGTAAAACGTTATATACTATTACGATATAACGTATAACGTTATATACTATTACTATATATCGTATAACGTTATATAGTATAACGATATAGCATATAACGTTATGTAGTATTACGATATAACGTATAGCGTTATATACTATAACGATATAACGTATAGCGTTATATACTATATCGATATAACGTATAACGTTATATATACTATATCGATATAACATATAACGTTATATACTATTACGATATAACGTATAACGTTATATACTATTACGATATAACGTATAACGTTATATACTATTACGATATAACGTATAACGCTATATACTAATACGATATAACGTATAACGTTATATACTATTACTATCATATCGTATATCGTTATATAGTATAACGATATGGCGTATAACGTTATATACTATGACGATATAACGTATAACGTTACGTAGTATTACGATATAACGTATAACGTTATGTAGTATGACGATATAACGTATAACGTTATGTAGTATTACGATATAAACGTATAACGTTATGTAGTATGACGATATAACGTATAACGTCATATACTATATCGATATAACCTTATAACGTTATATACTATAACGATATAACGTATAGCGTTATATACTATATCGATATAACGTATAACGTTATATACTATATCGATATAACATATAACGTTATATACTATTACGATATAACGTATAACGTTATATACTATTACGATATAACGTATAACGTTATATACTATAACGATAAACCGTATAACGTTATATACTATTACGATATAACGTAAACGTTATATACTATTACGATATAACGTATAACGTTATATACTATTACTATATATAGTATAACGTTATATAGTATAACGATATAGCATATAACATTATGTAGTATTACGACATAACGTATAGCGTTATATACTATAACGATATACGTATAAACGTTATATACTATAACGATATAACGTATAACGTTATATACTATAACGATATAACGTATAACGTTATATACTATATCGATATAACGTATAACGTTATATACTATATCGATATAACATGTAACGTTATATACTATCACGATATAACGTATAACGTTATATACTATATCGACTATAACATATAACGTTCTATACCTATTACGATATAACGTATAACGTTATATACAATTACGATATAACGTATAACGTTATATCCTATAACGATATAACGTATAACGTTATATACTATAACGATATAACGTATAACGTTATATACTATTACCATATAACGTAAAACGTTATATGATATAACGTATAACGTTATATACTATTACTATATATCGTATAACGTTATATAGTATAACGATATAGCGTATAACGTTATGTAGTGTTACGATATAACGTATAACGTTATATACAATTACGATATAACGTATAACGTTATATACTATAACGATATAACGTATAACGTTATATACTATAACGATATAACGTATAACGTTATATACTATAACGATATAACGTATAGCGTTATATACTATATCGATATAACGAATAACGTTATATACTATTACGATATAACGTATAACGTTATATACTGTAACGATGTAACGTATAACGTTATATACTATAACGATAGAACGTATAACGCCATTTACTATTACTATATATCGTATAACGTTATATACTATTACGATATAACGTATAACGTTATATACTATTGCGATATAACATATAACGCTATATACTATTACGATATAACGTATAACGTTATATACTATTACTATATATCGTATATCGTTATATAGTATAACGATATGGCGTATAACGTTATATACTATGACGATATAACGTATAACGTTACGTAGTATTACGATATAACGTATAACGTTATGTAGTATGACGATATAACGTATAACGTTATGTAGTATTACGATATAACGTATAACGTTATGTAGTATGACGATATAACGTATAACGTCATATACTATATCGATATAACTTATAACGTTATATACTATAACGATATAACGTATAGCGTTATATACTATATCGATATAACGTATAACGTTATATACTATATCGATATAACATATAACGTTATATACTATTACGATATAACGTATAACGTTATATACTATTACGATATAACGTATAACGTTATATACTATAACGATATAACGTATAACGTTATATACTATTACGATATAACGTAAAACGTTATATACTATTAGGATATAACGTATAACGTTATATACTATTACTATATATAGTATAACGTTATATAGTATAACGATATAGCATATAACATTATGTAGTATTACGATATAACGTATAGCGTTATATACTATAACGATATAACGTATAACGTTATATACTATAACGATATAACGTATAACGTTATATACTATAACGATATAACGTATAACGTTATATACTATTACCATATAACGTATAACGTTATATACTATATCGATATAACGTATAACGTTATATACTATATCGATATAACATGTAACGTTATATACTATTACGATATAACGTATAACGTTATATACTATATCGATATAACATATAACGTTATATACTATTACGATATAACGTATAACGTTATATACAATTACGATATAACGTATAACGTTATATACTATAACGATATAACGTATAACGTTATATACTATAACGATATAACGTATAACGTTATATACTATTACCATATAACGTAAAACGTTATATACTATTACGATATAACGTGTAACGTTATATACTATTACTATATATCGTATAACGTTATATAGTATAACGATATAGCGTATAACGTTATGTAGTGTTACGATATAACTTATAGCGTTATATACTATATCGATATAACGTATAACGTTATATAATATAACGATATAACGTATAACGTTATATACTATAACGATATAACGTATAACGTTATATACAATTACGATATAACGTATAACGTTATATACTATAACGATATAACGTATAACGTTATATATATTAACGATATAACGTATAACGTTATATACTATAACGATATAACGTATAGCGTTATATACTATATCGATATAACGAATAACGTTATATACTATTACGATATAACGTATAACGTTATATACTGTAACGATGTAACGTATAACGTTATATACTATAACGATATAACGTATAACGCCATTTACTATTACTATATATCGTATAACGTTATATACTATTACGATATAACGTATAACGTTATATACTATAACGATATAACGTATAACGTTATATAGTATAACGATATAGCATATAACGTTATATACTATGACGATATAACATATAACGTTACGTAGTATTACGATATAACGTATAACGTTATGTAGTATGACGATATAACGTATAACGTTATGTAGTATTACGATATAACGTATAACGTTATGTAGTATTACGATATAACGTATAACGTTATATACTATTACGCTATAACGTAAAACGTTATATACTATAACGATATAACGTATAACGTTATATACTATTACCATATAACGTATAACGTTATATACTATATCGATATAACGTATAACGTTATATACTATATCGATATAACATGTAACGTTATATACTATTACGATATAACGTATAACGTTATATACTATATCGATATAACATATAACGTTATATACTATTACGATATAACATATAACGCTATATACTATTACGATATAACGTATAACGTTATATACTATTACTATATATCGTATATCGTTATATAGTATAACGATATGGCGTATAACGTTATATACTATGACGATATAACGTATAACGTTACGTAGTATTACGATATAACGTATAACGTTATGTAGTATGACGATATAACGTATAACGTTATGTAGTATTACGATATAACGTATAACGTTATGTAGTATGACGATATAACGTATAACGTTATATACTATATCGATATAACATATAACGTTATATACTATTACGATATAACGTATAACGTTATATACTATTACGATATAACGTATAACGTTATATACTATTGCGATATAACATATAACGCTATATACTATTACGATATAACGTATAACGTTATATACTATAACGATATAACGTATAACGTTATATACTATAACGATATAACGAATAACGTTATATACTATAACGATATAACGAATAACGTTATATACTATAACGATATAACGTATAACGTTATATACTATAACGATATAACGTATAACGTTATATACTATTACCATATAACGTAATACGTTATATACTATTACGATATAACGTATAACGTTATATACTATTACTATATATCGTATAACGTTATATAGTATAACGATATAGCGTATAACGTTATGTAGTGTTACGATATAACTTATAGCGTTATATACTATATCGATATAACGTATAACGTTATATAATATAACGATATAACGTATAACGTTATATACTATAACGATATAACGTATAACGTTATATACAATTACGATATAACGTATAACGTTATATACTATAACGATATAACGTATAACGTTATATACTATATCGATATAACGTATAACGTTATATAATATAACGATATAACGTATAACGTTATATACTATAACGATATAACGTATAACGTTATATACAATTACGATATAACGTATAACGTTATATACTATAACGATATAACGTATAACGTTATATACTATAACGATATAACGTATAACGTTATATACTATAACGATATAACGTATAGCGTTATATACTATATCGATATAACGAATAACGTTATATACTATAACGATATAACGTATAGCGTTATATACTATATCGATATAACGAATAACGTTATATACTATTACGATATAACGTATAACGTTATATACTATAACGATATAACGTATAACGTTATATACTATAACGATATAACGTATAACGTTATATACTATAACGATATAACGTATAACGTTATATACTATAACGATATAACGTATAAGGTTATATACTATAACGATATAACGTATAAGGTTATATACTATAACGATATAACGTATAACGTTATATACTATCACCATATAACGTATAACGTTATATACTATTACTATATATCGTATTACGTTATATAGTATAACGATATAGCTTATAACGTTATGTAGTATGACGATATAACGTATAACGTTATATACTATAACGATATAACGTATAGCGTTATATACTATATCGATATAACGTATAACGTTATATAGTATAACGATATAACGTATAACGTTATATACTATTACCATATAACGTAAAACGTTATATACTATTACGATATAACGTATAACGTTATATACTATTACTATATATCGTATAACGTTATATAGTATAACGATATAGCATATAACGTTATGTAGTATTACGATATAACGTATAGCGTTATATACTATAACGATATAACGTATAGCGTTATATACTATATCGATATAACGTATAACGTTATATACTATATCGATATAACATATAACGTTATATACTATTACGATATAACGTATAACGTTATATGCTATTACGATATAACGTATAACGTTATATACTATTACGATATAACGTATAACGCTATATACTATTACGATATAACGTATAACGTTATATACTATTACTATATATCGTATATCGTTATATAGTATAACGATATGGCGTATAACGTTATATACTATGACGATATAACGTATAACGTTACGTAGTATTACGATATAACGTATAACGTTATGTAGTATGACGATATAACGTATAACGTTATGTAGTATTACGATATAACGTATAACGTTATGTAGTTTGACGATATAACGTATAACGTCATATACTATATCGATATAACGTATAACGTTATATACAATTACGATATAACGTATAACGTTATATACTATAACGATATAACGTATAACGTTATATACTATAACGATATAACGTATAACGTTATATACTATAACGATATAACGTATAGCGTTATATACTATATCGATATAACGAATAACGTTATATACTATTACGATATAACGTATAACGTTATATACTGTAACGATGTAACGTATAACGTTATATACTATAACGATATAACGTATAACGCCATTTACTATTACTATATATCGTATAACGTTATATACTATTACGATATAACGTATAACGTTATATACTATAACGATATAACGTATAACGTTATATAGTATAACGATATAGCATATAACGTTATGTAGTATTACGATATAACGTATAGCGTTATATACTATAACGATATAACGTATAGCGTTATATACTATATCGATATAACGTATAACGTTATATACTATATCGATATAACATATAACGTTATATACTATTACGATATAACGTATAACGTTATATACTATTACGATATAACGTATAACGTTATATACTATTACCATATAACGTAAAACGTTATATACTATTACGATATAACGTATAACGTTATATACTATTACTATATATCGTATAACGTTATATAGTATAACGATATAGCATATAACGTTATGTAGTATTACGATATAACGTATAGCGTTATATACTATAACGATATAACGTATAGCGTTATATACTATATCGATATAACGTATAACGTTATATACTATATCGATATAACATATAACGTTATATACTATTACGATATAACGTATAACGTTATATGCTATTACGATATAATGTATAACGTTATATACTATTACGATATAACGTATAACGCTATATACTATTACGATATAACGTATAACGTTATATACTATTACTATATATCGTATATCGTTATATAGTATAACGATATGGCGTATAACGTTATATACTATGACGATATAACGTATAACGTTACGTAGTATTACGATATAACGTATAACATTATGTAGTATGACGATATAACGTATAACGTTATGTAGTATTACGATATAACGTATAACGTTATGTAGTTTGACGATATAACGTATAACGTCATATACTATATCGATATAACGTATAACGTTATATACAATTACGATATAACGTATAACGTTATATACTATAACGATATAACGTATAACGTTATATACTATAACGATATAACGTATAACGTTATATACTATAACGATATAACGTATAGCGTTATATACTATATCGATATAACGAATAACGTTATATACTATTACGATATAACGTATAACGTTATATACTGTAACGATGTAACGTATAACGTTATATACTATAACGATATAACGTATAACGCCATTTACTATTACTATATATCGTATAACGTTATATACTATTACGATATAACGTATAACGTTATATACTATAACGATATAACGTATAACGTTATATAGTATAACGATATAGCATATAACGTTATGTAGTATTACGATATAACGTATAGCGTTATATACTATAACGATATAACGTATAGCGTTATATACTATATCGATATAACGTATAACGTTATATACTATATCGATATAACATATAACGTTATATACTATTACGATATAACGTATAACGTTATATACTATTACGATATAACGTATAACGTTATATACTATTACGATATAACGTATAACGCTATATACTATTACGATATAACGTATAACGTTATATACTATTACTATATATCGTATAACGTTATATAGTATAACGATATAGCATATAACGTTATGTAGTATTACGATATAACGTATAGCGTTATATACTATAACGATATAACGTATAGCGTTATATACTATATCGATATAACGTATAACGTTATATACTATATCGATATAACATATAACGTTATATACTATTACGATATAACGTATAACGTTATATGCTATTACGATATAACGTATAACGTTATATACTATTACGATATAACGTATAACGCTATATACTATTACGATATAACGTATAACGTTATATACTATTACTATATATCGTATATCGTTATATAGTATAACGATATGGCGTATAACGTTATATACTATGACGATATAACGTATAACGTTACGTAGTATTACGATATAACGTATAACGTTATGTAGTATGACGATATAACGTATAACGTTATGTAGTATTACGATATAACGTATAACGTTATGTAGTTTGACGATATAACGTATAACGTCATATACTATATCGATATAACGTATAACGTTATATACAATTACGATATAACGTATAACGTTATATACTATAACGATATAACGTATAACGTTATATACTATAACGATATAACGTATAACGTTATATACTATAACGATATAACGTATAGCGTTATATACTATATCGATATAACGAATAACGTTATATACTATTACGATATAACGTATAACGTTATATACTGTAACGATGTAACGTATAACGTTATATACTATAACGATATAACGTATAACGCCATTTACTATTACTATATATCGTATAACGTTATATACTATTACGATATAACGTATAACGTTATATACTATAACGATATAACGTATAACGTTATATAGTATAACGATATAGCATATAACGTTATGTAGTATTACGATATAACGTATAGCGTTATATACTATAACGATATAACGTATAGCGTTATATACTATATCGATATAACGCATAACGTTATATACTATATCGATATAACATATAACGTTATATACTATTACGATATAACGTATAACGTTATATACTATTACGATATAACGTATAACGTTATATACTATTACGATATAACGTAGAACGCTATATACTATTACGATATAACGTATAACGTTATATACTATTACTATATATCGTATATCGTTATATAGTATAACGATATGGCGTATAACGTTATATACTATGACGATATAACGTATAACGTTACGTAGTATTACGATATAACGTATAACGTTATGTAGTATGACGATATAACGTATAACGTTATGTAGTATTACGATATAACGTATAACGTTATGTAGTATTACGATATAACGTATAACGTTATATACTATTACGCTATAACGTAAAACGTTATATACTATTACGATATAACGTATAACGTTATATACTATTACTATATATAGTATAACGTTATATAGTATAACGATATAGCATATAACATTATGTAGTATTACGATATAACGTATAGCGTTATATACTATAACGATATAACGTATAACGTTATATACTATAACGATATAACGTATAACGTTATATACTATAACGATATAACGTATAACGTTATATACTATTACCATATAACGTATAACGTTATATACTATATCGATATAACGTATAACGTTATATACTATATCGATATAACATGTAACGTTATATACTATTACGATATAACGTATAACGTTATATACTATATCGATATAACATATAACGTTATATACTATTACGATATAACGTATAACGTTATATACAATTACGATATAACGTATAACGTTATATACTATAACGATATAACGTATAACGTTATATACTATAACGATATAACGTATAACGTTATATACTATTACCATATAACGTAAAACGTTATATACTATTACGATATAACGTATAACGTTATATACTATTACTATATATCGTATAACGTTATATAGTATAACGATATAGCGTATAACGTTATGTAGTGTTACGATATAACCTATAGCGTTATATACTATATCGATATAACGTATAACGTTATATAATATAACGATATAACGTATAACGTTATATACTATAACGATATAACGTATAACGTTATATACAATTACGATATAACGTATAACGTTATATACTATAACGATATAACGTATAACGTTATATACTATAACGATATAACGTATAACGTTATATACTATAACGATATAACGTATAGCGTTATATACTATATCGATATAACGAATAACTTTATATACTATAACGATATAACGTATAACGTTATATACTATAACGATATAACGTATAACGTTATATACTATTACCATATAACGTAATACGTTATATACTATTACGATATAACGTATAACGTTATATACTATTACTATATACCGTATAACGTTATATAGTATAACGATATAGCGTATAACGTTATGTAGTGTTACGATATAACTTATAGCGTTATATACTATATCGATATAACGTATAACGTTATATAATATAACGATATAACGTATAACGTTATATACTATAACGATATAACGTATAACGTTATATACAATTACGATATAACGTATAACGTTATATACTATAACGATATAACGTATAACGTTATATACTATATCGATATAACGTATAACGTTATATAATATAACGATATAACGTATAACGTTATATACTATAACGATATAACGTATAACGTTATATACAATTACGATATAACGTATAACGTTATATACTATAACGATATAACGTATAACGTTATATACTATAACGATATAACGTATAACGTTATATACTATAACGATATAACGTATAGCGTTATATACTATATCGATATAACGAATAACGTTATATACTATAACGATATAACGTATAGCGTTATATACTATATCGATATAACGAATAACGTTATATACTATTACGATATAACGTTTAACGTTATATACTATAACGATATAACGTATAACGTTATATACTATAACGATATAACGTATAACGTTATATACTATAACGATATAACGTATAAGGTTATATACTATAACGATATAACGTATAAGGTTATATACTATAACGATATAACGTATAACGTTATATACTATCACCATATAACGTATAACGTTATATACTATTACTATATATCGTATAACGTTATATAGTATAACGATATAGCTTATAACGTTATGTAGTATGACGATATAACGTATAGCGTTATATACTATATCGATATAACGTATAACGTTATATACTATAACGATATAACGTATAGCGTTATATACTATATCGATATAACGTATAACGTTATATAGTATAACGATATAACGTATAACGTTATATACTATTACCATATAACGTAAAACGTTATATACTATAACGATATAACGTATAACGTTATATACTATAACGATATAACGTATAACGTTATATACTATAACGATATAACGTATAAGGTTATATACTATAACGATATAACGTATAACGTTATATACTATATCGATATAACATATAACGTTATATACTATTACGATATAACGTATAACGTTATATGCTATTACGATATAACGTATAACGTTATATACTATTACGATATAACGTATAACGCTATATACTATTACGATATAACGTATAACGTTATATACTATTACTATATATCGTATATCGTTATATAGTATAACGATATGGCGTATAACGTTATATACTATGACGATATAACGTATAACGTTACGTAGTATTACGATATAACGTATAACGTTATGTAGTATGACGATATAACGTATAACGTTATGTAGTATTACGATATAACGTATAACGTTATGTAGTTTGACGATATAACGTATAACGTTATGTAGTTTGACGATATAACGTATAACGTCATATACTATATCGATATAACGTATAACGTTATATACTATATCGATATAACATATAACGTTATATACTATTACGATATAACGTATAACGTTATATACTATTACGATATAACGTATAACGTTATATACTATAACGATATAACGTATAACGTTATATACTATTACGATATAACGTATAACGTTATATACTATTACGATATAACGTATAACGTTATATACAATTACGATATAACGTATAACGTTATATACTATTACCATATAACGTAAAACGTTATATACTCTTACGATATAACGTATAACGTTATATACTATTACCATATAACGTATAACGTTATATACTATTACGATATAACATATAACGTTATATACTATTACTATATATCGTATAACGTTATATAGTATAACGATATAGCGTATAACGTTATGTAGTGTTACGATATAACGTATAGCGTTATATACAATTACGATATAACGTATAACGTTATATACTATTACCATATAACGTAAAACGTTATATACTCTTACGATATAACGTATAACGTTATATACTATTACCATATAACGTATAACGTTATATACTATTACTATATATCATATATCGCTATATAGTATAACGATATAACGTATAACGTTATATACTATATCGATATAACATATAACGTTATATACTATTACGATATAACGTATAGCGTTATATACAATTACGATATAATGTATAACGTTATATAATATAACGATATAACATGTAACGTTATATACTATTACGATATAACGTATAACGTTATATACTATATCGATATAACATATAACGTTATATACTATTACGATATAACGTATAACGTTATATACAATTACGATATAACGTATAACGTTATATACTATTACCATATAACGTAAAACGTTATATACTATTACGATATAACGTATAACGTTATATACTATTACTATATATCGTATAACGTTATATAGTATAACGATATAGCGTATAACGTTATGTAGTGTTACGATATAACGTATAGCGTTATATACTATATCGATATAGCGTATAACGTTATATAATATAACGATATAACGTATAACGTTATATACTATAACGATATAACGTATAACGTTATATACTATAACGATATAACGTATAACGTTATATACTATTACCATATAACGTATAACGTTATATACTATATCGATATAACGTATAACGTTATATACTATATCGATATAACATGTAACGTTATATACTATTACGATATAACGTATAACGTTATATACTATATCGATATAACATATAACGTTATATACTATTACGATATAACGTATAACGTTATATACAATTACGATATACCGTATAACGTTATATACTATAACGATATAACGTATAACGTTATATACTATAACGATATAACGTATAGCGTTATATACTATATCGATATAACGAATAACGTTATATACTATTACGATATAACGTATAACGTTATATACTATAACGATGTAACGTATAACGTTATATACTATAACGATATAACGTATAACGCCATTTACTATTACTATATATCGTAATACGTTATATACTATTACGATATAACGTATAACGTTATATACTATAACGATATAACGTATAACGTTATATACTATAACGATATAACGTATAAGGTTATATACTATAACGATATAACGTATAACGTTATATACTATCACCATATAACGTATAACGTTATATACTATTACTATATATCGTATAACGTTATATAGTATAACGATATAGCTTATAACGTTATGTAGTATGACGATATAACGTATAGCGTTATATACTATATCGATATAACGTATAACGTTATATACTATAACGATATAACGTATAGCGTTATATACTATATCGATATAACGTATAACGTTATATAGTATAACGATATAACGTGTAACGTTATATACTATTACCATATAACGTAAAACGTTATATACTATTACGATATAACGTATAACGTTATATACTATTACTATATATCGTATAACGTTATATAGTATAACGATATAGCATATAACGTTATGTAGTATTACGATATAACGTATAGCGTTATATACTATAACGATATAACGTATAGCGTTATATACTATATCGATATAACGTATAACGTTATATACTATATCGATATAACATATAACGTTATATACTATTACGATATAACGTATAACGTTATATACTATTACGATATAACGTATAACGTTATATACTATTACGATATAACGTATAACGCTATATACTATTACGATATAACGTATAACGTTATATACTATTACTATATATCGTATATCGTTATATAGTATAACGATATGGCGTATAACGTTATATACTATGACGATATAACGTATAACGTTACGTAGTATTACGATATAACGTATAACGTTATGTAGTATGACGATATAACGTATAACGTTATGTAGTATTACGATATAACGTATAACGTTATATACTATAACGATATAACGTATAGCGTTATATACTATATCGATATAACGTATAACGTTATATACTATATCGATATAACATATAACGTTATATACTATTACGATATAACGTATAACGTTATATACTATTACGATATAACGTATAACGTTATATACTATAACGATATAACGTATAACGTTATATACTATTACGATATAACGTAAAACGTTATATACTATTACGATATAACGTATAACGTTATATACTATTACTATATATAGTATAACGTTATATAGTATAACGATATAGCATATAACATTATGTAGTATTACGACATAACGTATAGCGTTATATACTATAACGATATAACGTATAACGTTATATACTATAACGATATAACGTATAACGTTATATACTATATCGATATAACGTATAACGTTATATACTATATCGATATAACATGTAACGTTATATACTATTACGATATAACGTATAACGTTATATACTATATCGATATAACATATAACGTTCTATACTATCACGATATAACGTATAACGTTATATACAATTACGATATAACGTATAACGTTATATACTATAACGATATAACGTATAACGTTATATACTATAACGATATAACGTATAACGTTATATACTATTACCATATAACGTAAAACGTTATATACTATTACGATATAACGTATAACGTTATATACTATTACTATATATCGTATAACGTTATATAGTATAACGATAAGGCGTATAACGTTATGTAGTGTTACGATATAACGTATAACGTTATATACAATTACGATATAACGTATAACGTTATATACTATAACGATATAACGTATAACGTTATATACTATAACGATATAACGTATAACGTTATATACTATAACGATATAACGTATAGCGTTATATACTATATCGATATAACGAATAACGTTATATACTATTACGATATAACGTATAACGTTATATACTGTAACGATGTAACGTATAACGTTATATACTATAACGATATAACGTATAACGCCATTTACTATTACTATATATCGTATAACGTTATATACTATTACGATATAACGTATAACGTTATATACTATAACGATATAACGTATAACGTTATATACTATAACGATATAGCATATAACGTTATGAAGTATTACGATATAACGTATAGCGTTATATACTATAACGATATAACGTATAGCGTTATATACTATATCGATATAACGTATAACGTTATATACAATTACGATATAACGTATAACGTTATATACTATAACGATATAACGTATAACGTTATATACTATAACGATATAACGTATAACGTTATATACTATAACGATATAACGTATAGCGTTATATACTATATCGATATAACGAATAACGTTATATACTATTACGATATAACGTATAACGTTATATACTGTAACGATGTAACGTATAACGTTATATACTATAACGATATAACGTATAACGCCATTTACTATTACTATATATCGTATAACGTTATATACTATTACGATATAACGTATAACGTTATATACTATAACGATATAACGTATAACGTTATATACTATTACGATATAACGTATAACGCTATATACTATTACGATATAACGTATAACGTTATATACTATTACTATATATCGTATAACGTTATATAGTATAACGATATAGCATATAACGTTATGTAGTATTACGATATAACGTATAGCGTTATATACTATAACGATATAACGTATAGCGTTATATACTATATCGATATAACGTATAACGTTATATACTATATCGATATAACATATAACGTTATATACTATTACGATATAACGTATAACGTTATATGCTATTACGATATAACGTATAACGTTATATACTATTACGATATAACGTATAACGCTATATACTATTACGATATAACGTATAACGTTATATACTATTACTATATATCGTATATCGTTATATAGTATAACGATATGGCGTATAACGTTATATACTATGACGATATAACGTATAACGTTACGTAGTATTACGATATAACGTATAACGTTATGTAGTATGACGATATAACGTATAACGTTATGTAGTATTACGATATAACGTATAACGTTATGTAGTTTGACGATATAACGTATAACGTCATATACTATATCGATATAACGTATAACGTTATATACAATTACGATATAACGTATAACGTTATATACTATAACGATATAACGTATAACGTTATATACTATAACGATATAACGTATAACGTTATATACTATAACGATATAACGTATAGCGTTATATACTATATCGATATAACGAATAACGTTATATACTATTACGATATAACGTATAACGTTATATACTGTAACGATGTAACGTATAACGTTATATACTATAACGATATAACGTATAACGCCATTTACTATTACTATATATCGTATAACGTTATATACTATTACGATATAACGTATAACGTTATATACTATAACGATATAACGTATAACGTTATATAGTATAACGATATAGCATATAACGTTATGTAGTATTACGATATAACGTATAGCGTTATATACTATAACGATATAACGTATAGCGTTATATACTATATCGATATAACGCATAACGTTATATACTATATCGATATAACATATAACGTTATATACTATTACGATATAACGTATAACGTTATATACTATTACGATATAACGTATAACGTTATATACTATTACGATATAACGTAGAACGCTATATACTATTACGATATAACGTATAACGTTATATACTATTACTATATATCGTATATCGTTATATAGTATAACGATATGGCGTATAACGTTATATACTATGACGATATAACGTATAACGTTACGTAGTATTACGATATAACGTATAACGTTATGTAGTATGACGATATAACGTATAACGTTATGTAGTATTACGATATAACGTATAACGTTATGTAGTATTACGATATAACGTATAACGTTATATACTATTACGCTATAACGTAAAACGTTATATACTATTACGATATAACGTATAACGTTATATACTATTACTATATATAGTATAACGTTATATAGTATAACGATATAGCATATAACATTATGTAGTATTACGATATAACGTATAGCGTTATATACTATAACGATATAACGTATAACGTTATATACTATAACGATATAACGTATAACGTTATATACTATAACGATATAACGTATAACGTTATATACTATTACCATATAACGTATAACGTTATATACTATATCGATATAACGTATAACGTTATATACTATATCGATATAACATGTAACGTTATAAACTATTACGATATAACGTATAACGTTATATACTATATCGATATAACATATAACGTTATATACTATTACGATATAACGTATAACGTTATATACAATTACGATATAACGTATAACGTTATATACTATAACGATATAACGTATAACGTTATATACTATAACGATATAACGTATAACGTTATATACTATTACCATATAACGTAAAACGTTATATACTATTACGATATAACGTATACGTTATATACTATTACTATATATCGTATAACGTTATATAGTATAACGATATAGCGTATAACGTTATGTAGTGTTACGATATAACCTATAGCGTTATATACTATATCGATATAACGTATAACGTTATATAATATAACGATATAACGTATAACGTTATATACTATAACGATATAACGTATAACGTTATATACAATTACGATATAACGTATAACGTTATATACTATAACGATATAACGTATAACGTTATATACTATAACGATATAACGTATAACGTTATATACTATAACGATATAAACGTATAGCGTTATATACTATATCGATATAACGAATAACTTTATATACTATAACGATATAACGTATAACGTTATATACTATAACGATATAACGTATAACGTTATATACTATTACCATATAACGTAATACGTTATATACTATTACGATATAACGTATAACGTTATATACTATTACTATATACCGTATAACGTTATATAGTATAACGATATAGCGTATAACGTTATGTAGTGTTACGATATAACTTATAGCGTTATATACTATATCGATATAACGTATAACGTTATATAATATAACGATATAACGTATAACGTTATATACTATAACGATATAACGTATAACGTTATATACAATTACGATATAACGTATAACGTTATATACTATAACGATATAACGTATAACGTTATATACTATATCGATATAACGTATAACGTTATATAATATAACGATATAACGTATAACGTTATATACTATAACGATATAACGTATAACGTTATATACAATTACGATATAACGTATAACGTTATATACTATAACGATATAACGTATAACGTTATATACTATAACGATATAACGTATAACGTTATATACTATAACGATATAACGTATAGCGTTATATACTATATCGATATAACGAATAACGTTATATACTATAACGATATAACGTATAGCGTTATATACTATATCGATATAACGAATAACGTTATATACTATTACGATATAACGTTTAACGTTATATACTATAACGATATAACGTATAACGTTATATACTATAACGATATAACGTATAACGTTATATACTATAACGATATAACGTATAAGGTTATATACTATAACGATATAACGTATAAGGTTATATACTATAACGATATAACGTATAACGTTATATACTATCACCATATAACGTATAACGTTATATACTATTACTATATATCGTATAACGTTATATAGTATAACGATATAGCTTATAACGTTATGTAGTATGACGATATAACGTATAGCGTTATATACTATATCGATATAACGTATAACGTTATATACTATAACGATATAACGTATAGCGTTATATACTATATCGATATAACGTATAACGTTATATAGTATAACGATATAACGTATAACGTTATATACTATTACCATATAACGTAAAACGTTATATACTATAACGATATAACGTATAACGTTATATACTATAACGATATAACGTATAACGTTATATACTATAACGATATAACGTATAAGGTTATATACTATAACGATATAACGTATAACGTTATATACTATATCGATATAACATATAACGTTATATACTATTACGATATAACGTATAACGTTATATGCTATTACGATATAACGTATAACGTTATATACTATTACGATATAACGTATAACGCTATATACTATTACGATATAACGTATAACGTTATATACTATTACTATATATCGTATATCGTTATATAGTATAACGATATGGCGTATAACGTTATATACTATGACGATATAACGTATAACGTTACGTAGTATTACGATATAACGTATAACGTTATGTAGTATGACGATATAACGTATAACGTTATGTAGTATTACGATATAACGTATAACGTTATGTAGTTTGACGATATAACGTATAACGTTATGTAGTTTGACGATATAACGTATAACGTCATATACTATATCGATATAACGTATAACGTTATATACTATATCGATATAACATATAACGTTATATACTATTACGATATAACGTATAACGTTATATACTATTACGATATAACGTATAACGTTATATACTATAACGATATAACGTATAACGTTATATACTATTACGATATAACGTATAACGTTATATACTATTACGATATAACGTATAACGTTATATACAATTACGATATAACGTATAACGTTATATACTATTACCATATAACGTAAAACGTTATATACTCTTACGATATAACGTATAACGTTATATACTATTACCATATAACGTATAACGTTATATACTATTACGATATAACATATAACGTTATATACTATTACTATATATCGTATAACGTTATATAGTATAACGATATAGCGTATAACGTTATGTAGTGTTACGATATAACGTATAGCGTTATATACAATTACGATATAACGTATAACGTTATATACTATTACCATATAACGTAAAACGTTATATACTCTTACGATATAACGTATAACGTTATATACTATTACCATATAACGTATAACGTTATATACTATTACTATATATCATATATCGCTATATAGTATAACGATATAACGTATAACGTTATATACTATATCGATATAACATATAACGTTATATACTATTACGATATAACGTATAGCGTTATATACAATTACGATATAATGTATAACGTTATATAATATAACGATATAACATGTAACGTTATATACTATTACGATATAACGTATAACGTTATATACTATATCGATATAACATATAACGTTATATACTATTACGATATAACGTATAACGTTATATACAATTACGATATAACGTATAACGTTATATACTATTACCATATAACGTAAAACGTTATATACTATTACGATATAACGTATAACGTTATATACTATTACTATATATCGTATAACGTTATATAGTATAACGATATAGCGTATAACGTTATGTAGTGTTACGATATAACGTATAGCGTTATATACTATATCGATATAGCGTATAACGTTATATAATATAACGATATAACGTATAACGTTATATACTATAACGATATAACGTATAACGTTATATACTATAACGATATAACGTATAACGTTATATACTATTACCATATAACGTATAACGTTATATACTATATCGATATAACGTATAACGTTATATACTATATCGATATAACATGTAACGTTATATACTATTACGATATAACGTATAACGTTATATACTATATCGATATAACATATAACGTTATGTACTATTACGATATAACGTATAACGTTATATACAATTACGATATACCGTATAACGTTATATACTATAACGATATAACGTATAACGTTATATACTATAACGATATAACGTATAGCGTTATATACTATATCGATATAACGAATAACGTTATATACTATTACGATATAACGTATAACGTTATATACTATAACGATGTAACGTATAACGTTATATACTATAACGATATAACGTATAACGCCATTTACTATTACTATATATCGTAATACGTTATATACTATTACGATATAACGTATAACGTTATATACTATAACGATATAACGTATAACGTTATATACTATAACGATATAACGTATAAGGTTATATACTATAACGATATAACGTATAACGTTATATACTATCACCATATAACGTATAACGTTATATACTATTACTATATATCGTATAACGTTATATAGTATAACGATATAGCTTATAACGTTATGTAGTATGACGATATAACGTATAGCGTTATATACTATATCGATATAACGTATAACGTTATATACTATAACGATATAACGTATAGCGTTATATACTATATCGATATAACGTATAACGTTATATAGTATAACGATATAACGTGTAACGTTATATACTATTACCATATAACGTAAAACGTTATATACTATTACGATATAACGTATAACGTTATATACTATTACTATATATCGTATAACGTTATATAGTATAACGATATAGCATATAACGTTATGTAGTATTACGATATAACGTATAGCGTTATATACTATAACGATATAACGTATAGCGTTATATACTATATCGATATAACGTATAACGTTATATACTATATCGATATAACATATAACGTTATATACTATTACGATATAACGTATAACGTTATATACTATTACGATATAACGTATAACGTTATATACTATTACGATATAACGTATAACGCTATATACTATTACGATATAACGTATAACGTTATATACTATTACTATATATCGTATATCGTTATATAGTATAACGATATGGCGTATAACGTTATATACTATGACGATATAACGTATAACGTTACGTAGTATTACGATATAACGTATAACGTTATGTAGTATGACGATATAACGTATAACGTTATGTAGTATTACGATATAACGTATAACGTTATATACTATAACGATATAACGTATAGCGTTATATACTATATCGATATAACGTATAACGTTATATACTATATCGATATAACATATAACGTTATATACTATTACGATATAACGTATAACGTTATATACTATTACGATATAACGTATAACGTTATATACTATAACGATATAACGTATAACGTTATATACTATTACGATATAACGTAAAACGTTATATACTATTACGATATAACGTATAACGTTATATACTATTACTATATATAGTATAACGTTATATAGTATAACGATATAGCATATAACATTATGTAGTATTACGACATAACGTATAGCGTTATATACTATAACGATATAACGTATAACGTTATATACTATAACGATATAACGTATAACGTTATATACTATATCGATATAACGTATAACGTTATATACTATATCGATATAACATGTAACGTTATATACTATTACGATATAACGTATAACGTTATATACTATATCGATATAACATATAACGTTCTATACTATCACGATATAACGTATAACGTTATATACAATTACGATATAACGTATAACGTTATATACTATAACGATATAACGTATAACGTTATATACTATAACGATATAACGTATAACGTTATATACTATTACCATATAACGTAAAACGTTATATACTATTACGATATAACGTATAACGTTATATACTATTACTATATATCGTATAACGTTATATAGTATAACGATAAGGCGTATAACGTTATGTAGTGTTACGATATAACGTATAACGTTATATACAATTACGATATAACGTATAACGTTATATACTATAACGATATAACGTATAACGTTATATACTATAACGATATAACGTATAACGTTATATACTATAACGATATAACGTATAGCGTTATATACTATATCGATATAACGAATAACGTTATATACTATTACGATATAACGTATAACGTTATATACTGTAACGATGTAACGTATAACGTTATATACTATAACGATATAACGTATAACGCCATTTACTATTACTATATATCGTATAACGTTATATACTATTACGATATAACGTATAACGTTATATACTATAACGATATAACGTATAACGTTATATACTATAACGATATAGCATATAACGTTATGAAGTATTACGATATAACGTATAGCGTTATATACTATAACGATATAACGTATAGCGTTATATACTATATCGATATAACGTATAACGTTATATACAATTACGATATAACGTATAACGTTATATACTATAACGATATAACGTATAACGTTATATACTATAACGATATAACGTATAACGTTATATACTATAACGATATAACGTATAGCGTTATATACTATATCGATATAACGAATAACGTTATATACTATTACGATATAACGTATAACGTTATATACTGTAACGATGTAACGTATAACGTTATATACTATAACGATATAACGTATAACGCCATTTACTATTACTATATATCGTATAACGTTATATACTATTACGATATAACGTATAACGTTATATACTATAACGATATAACGTATAACGTTATATACTATTACGATATAACGTATAACGCTATATACTATTACGATATAACGTATAACGTTATATACTATTACTATATATCGTATAACGTTATATAGTATAACGATATAGCATATAACGTTATGTAGTATTACGATATAACGTATAGCGTTATATACTATAACGATATAACGTATAGCGTTATATACTATATCGATATAACGTATAACGTTATATACTATATCGATATAACATATAACGTTATATACTATTACGATATAACGTATAACGTTATATGCTATTACGATATAACGTATAACGTTATATACTATTACGATATAACGTATAACGCTATATACTATTACGATATAACGTATAACGTTATATACTATTACTATATATCGTATATCGTTATATAGTATAACGATATGGCGTATAACGTTATATACTATGACGATATAACGTATAACGTTACGTAGTATTACGATATAACGTATAACGTTATGTAGTATGACGATATAACGTATAACGTTATGTAGTATTACGATATAACGTATAACGTTATGTAGTTTGACGATATAACGTATAACGCCATATACTATATCGATATAACGTATAACGTTATATACAATTACGATATAACGTATAACGTTATATACTATAACGATATAACGTATAACGTTATATACTATAACGATATAACGTATAACGTTATATACTATAACGATATAACGTATAGCGTTATATACTATATCGATATAACGAATAACGTTATATACTATTACGATATAACGTATAACGTTATATACTGTAACGATGTAACGTATAACGTTATATACTATAACGATATAACGTATAACGCCATTTACTATTACTATATATCGTATAACGTTATATACTATTACGATATAACGTATAACGTTATATACTATAACGATATAACGTATAACGTTATATAGTATAACGATATAGCATATAACGTTATGTAGTAATACGATATAACGTATAGCGTTATATACTATAACGATATAACGTATAGCGTTATATACTATATCGATATAACGTATAACGTTATATACTATATCGATATAACATATAACGTTATATACTATTACGATATAACGTATAACGTTATATACTATTACGATATAACGTATAACGTTATATACTATTACGATATAACGTATAACGCTATATACTATTACGATATAACGTATAACGTTATATACTATTACTATATATCGTATATCGTTATATAGTATAACGATATGGCGTATAACGTTATATACTATGACGATATAACGTATAACGTTACGTAGTATTACGATATAACGTATAACGTTATGTAGTATGACGATATAACGTATAACGTTATGTAGTATTACGATATAACGTATAACGTTATGTAGTATTACGATATAACGTATAACGTTATATACTATTACGCTATAACGTAAAACGTTATATACTATTACGATATAACGTATAACGTTATATACTATTACTATATATAGTATAACGTTATATAGTATAACGATATAGCATATAACATTATGTAGTATTACGATATAACGTATAGCGTTATATACTATAACGATATAACGTATAACGTTATATACTATAACGATATAACGTATAACGTTATATACTATAACGATATAACGTATAACGTTATTTACTATTACCATATAACGTATAACGTTATATACTATATCGATATAACGTATAACGTTATATACTATATCGATATAACATGTAACGTTATATACTATTACGATATAACGTATAACGTTATATACTATATCGATATAACATATAACGTTATATACTATTACGATATAACGTATAACGTTATATACAATTACGATATAACGTATAACGTTATATACTATAACGATATAACGTATAACGTTATATACTATAACGATATAACGTATAACGTTATATACTATTACCATATAACGTAAAACGTTATATACTATTACGATATAACGTATAACGTTATATACTATTACTATATATCGTATAACGTTATATAGTATAACGATATAGCGTATAACGTTATGTAGTGTTACGATATAACCTATAGCGTTATATACTATATCGATATAACGTATAACGTTATATAATATAACGATATAACGTATAACGTTATATACTATAACGATATAACGTATAACGTTATATACAATTACGATATAACGTATAACGCTATATACTATTACGATATAACGTATAACGTTATATACTATTACTATATATCGTATATCGTTATATAGTATAACGATATGGCGTATAACGTTATATACTATGACGATATAACGTATAACGTTACGTAGTATTACGATATAACGTATAACGTTATGTAGTATGACGATATAACGTATAACGTTATGTAGTATTACGATATAACGTATAACGTTATGTAGTTTGACGATATAACGTATAACGCCATATACTATATCGATATAACGTATAACGTTATATACAATTACGATATAACGTATAACGTTATATACTATAACGATATAACGTATAACGTTATATACTATAACGATATAACGTATAACGTTATATACTATAACGATATAACGTATAGCGTTATATACTATATCGATATAACGAATAACGTTATATACTATTACGATATAACGTATAACGTTATATACTGTAACGATGTAACGTATAACGTTATATACTATAACGATATAACGTATAACGCCATTTACTATTACTATATATCGTATAACGTTATATACTATTACGATATAACGTATAACGTTATATACTATAACGATATAACGTATAACGTTATATAGTATAACGATATAGCATATAACGTTATGTAGTAATACGATATAACGTATAGCGTTATATACTATAACGATATAACGTATAGCGTTATATACTATATCGATATAACGTATAACGTTATATACTATATCGATATAACATATAACGTTATATACTATTACGATATAACGTATAACATTATATACTATTACGATATAACGTGTAACGTTATATACTATTACGATATAACGTATAACGCTATATACTATTACGATATAACGTATAACGTTATATACTATTACTATATATCGTATATCGTTATATAGTATAACGATATGGCGTATAACGTTATATACTATGACGATATAACGTATAACGTTACGTAGTATTACGATATAACGTATAACGTTATGTAGTATGACGATATAACGTATAACGTTATGTAGTATTACGATATAACGTATAACGTTATGTAGTATTACGATATAACGTATAACGTTATATACTATTACGCTATAACGTAAAACGTTATATACTATTACGATATAACGTATAACGTTATATACTATTACTATATATAGTATAACGTTATATAGTATAACGATATAGCATATAACATTATGTAGTATTACGATATAACGTATAGCGTTATATACTATAACGATATAACGTATAACGTTATATACTATAACGATATAACGTATAACGTTATATACTATAACGATATAACGTATAACGTTATATACTATTACCATATAACGTATAACGTTATATACTATATCGATATAAAGTATAACGTTATATACTATATCGATATAACATGTAACGTTATATACTATTACGATATAACGTATAACGTTATATACTATATCGATATAACATATAACGTTATATACTATTACGATATAACGTATAACGTTATATACAATTACGATATAACGTATAACGTTATATACTATAACGATATAACGTATAACGTTATATACTATAACGATATAACGTATAACGTTATATATTATTACCATATAACGTAAAACGTTATATACTATTACGATATAACGTATAACGTTATATACTATTACTATATATCGTATAACGTTATATAGTATAACGATATAGCGTATAACGTTATGTAGTGTTACGATATAACCTATAGCGTTATATACTATATCGATATAACGTATAACGTTATATAATATAACGATATAACGTATAACGTTATATACTATAACGATATAACGTATAACGTTATATACAATTACGATATAACGTATAACGTTATATACTATAACGATATAACGTATAACGTTATATACTATAACGATATAACGTATAACGTTATATACTATAACGATATAACGTATAGCGTTATATACTATATCGATATAACGAATAACTTTATATACTATAACGATATAACGTATAACGTTATATACTATAACGATATAACGTATAACGTTATATACTATTACCATATAACGTAATACGTTATATACTATTACGATATAACGTATAACGTTATATACTATAACGATATAACGTATAACGTTATATACTATTACGATATAACGTAAAACGTTATATACTATTACGATATAACGTATAACGTTATATACTATATCGATATAACATATAACATTATATACTATTACGATATAACGTATAACGTTATATACTATTACGATATAACGTATAACGTTATATACTATAACGATATAACGTATAACGTTATATACTATTACGATATAACGTAAAACGTTATATACTATTACGATATAACGTATAACGTTATATACTATTACTATATATAGTATAACGTTATATAGTATAACGATATAGCATATAACATTATGTAGTATTACGACATAACGTATAGCGTTATATACTATAACGATATAACGTATAACGTTATATACTATAACGATATAACGTATAACGTTATATACTATATCGATATAACGTATAACGTTATATACTATATCGATATAACATGTAACGTTATATACTATTACGATATAACGTATAACGTTATATACTATATCGATATAACATATAACGTTCTATACTATTACGATATAACGTATAACGTTATATACAATTACGATATAACGTATAACGTTATATACTATAACGATATAACGTATAACGTTATATACTATAACGATATAACGTATAACGTTATATACTATTACCATATAACGTAAAACGTTATATACTATTACGATATAACGTATAACGTTATATACTATTACTATATATCGTATAACGTTATATAGTATAACGATATGGCGTATAACGTTATGTAGTGTTACGATATAACGTATAACGTTATATACAATTACGATATAACGTATAACGTTATATACTATAACGATATAACGTATAACGTTATATACTATAACGATATAACGTATAACGTTATATACTATAACGATATAACGTATAGCGTTATATACTATATCGATATAACGAATAACGTTATATACTATTACGATATAACGTATAACGTTATATACTGTAACGATGTAACGTATAACGTTATATACTATAACGATATAACGTATAACGCCATTTACTATTACTATATATCGTATAACGTTATATACTATTACGATATAACGTATAACGTTATATACTATAACGATATAACGTATAACGTTATATACTATAACGATATAGCATATAACGTTATGTAGTATTACGATATAACGTATAGCGTTATATACTATAACGATATAACGTATAGCGTTATATACTATATCGATATAACGTATAACGTTATATACAATTACGATATAACGTATAACGTTATATACTATAACGATATAACGTATAACGTTATATACTATAACGATATAACGTATAACGTTATATACTATAACGATATAACGTATAGCGTTATATACTATATCGATATAACGAATAACGTTATATACTATTACGATATAACGTATAACGTTATATACTGTAACGATGTAACGTATAACGTTATATACTATAACGATATAACGTATAACGCCATTTACTATTACTATATATCGTATAACGTTATATACTATTACGATATAACGTATAACGTTATATACTATAACGATATAACGTATAACGTTATATAGTATAACGATATAGCATATAACGTTATGTAGTATTACGATATAACGTATAGCGTTATATACTATAACGATATAACGTATAGCGTTATATACTATATCGATATAACGTATAACGTTATATACTATATCGATATAACATATAACGTTATATACTATTACGATATAACGTATAACGTTATATACTATTACGATATAACGTATAACGTTATATACTATTACGATATAACGTATAACGCTATATACTATTACGATATAACGTATAACGTTATATACTATTACTATATATCGTATAACGTTATATAGTATAACGATATAGCATATAACGTTATGTAGTATTACGATATAACGTATAGCGTTATATACTATAACGATATAACGTATAGCGTTATATACTATATCGATATAACGTATAACGTTATATACTATATCGATATAACATATAACGTTATATACTATTACGATATAACGTATAACGTTATATGCTATTACGATATAACGTATAACGTTATATACTATTACGATATAACGTATAACGCTATATACTATTACGATATAACGTATAACGTTATATACTATTACTATATATCGTATATCGTTATATAGTATAACGATATGGCGTATAACGTTATATACTATGACGATATAACGTATAACGTTACGTAGTATTACGATATAACGTATAACGTTATGTAGTATGACGATATAACGTATAACGTTATGTAGTATTACGATATAACGTATAACGTTATGTAGTTTGACGATATAACGTATAACGCCATATACTATATCGATATAACGTATAACGTTATATACAATTACGATATAACGTATAACGTTATATACTATAACGATATAACGTATAACGTTATACTATAACGATATAACGTATAACGTTATATACTATAACGATATAACGTATAGCGTTATATACTATATCGATATAACGAATAACGTTATATACTATTACGATATAACGTATAACGTTATATACTGTAACGATGTAACGTATAACGTTATATACTATAACGATATAACGTATAACGCCATTTACTATTACTATATATCGTATAACGTTATATACTATTACGATATAACGTATAACGTTATATACTATAACGATATAACGTATAACGTTATATAGTATAACGATATAGCATATAACGTTATGTAGTATTACGATATAACGTATAGCGTTATATACTATAACGATATAACGTATAGCGTTATATACTATATCGATATAACGTATAACGTTATATACTATATCGATATAACATATAACGTTATATACTATTACGATATAACGTATAACGTTATATACTATTACGATATAACGTATAACGTTATATACTATTACGATATAACGTATAACGCTATATACTATTACGATATAACGTATAACGTTATATACTATTACTATATATCGTATATCGTTATATAGTATAACGATATGGCGTATAACGTTATATACTATGACGATATAACGTATAACGTTACGTAGTATTACGATATAACGTATAACGTTATGTAGTATGACGATATAACGTATAACGTTATGTAGTATTACGATATAACGTATAACGTTATGTAGTATTACGATATAACGTATAACGTTATATACTATTACGCTATAACGTAAAACGTTATATACTATTACGATATAACGTATAACGTTATATACTATTACTATATATAGTATAACGTTATATAGTATAACGATATAGCATATAACATTATGTAGTATTACGATATAACGTATAGCGTTATATACTATAACGATATAACGTATAACGTTATATACTATAACGATATAACGTATAACGTTATATACTATAACGATATAACGTATAACGTTATATACTATTACCATATAACGTATAACGTTATATACTATATCGATATAACGTATAACGTTATATACTATATCGATATAACATGTAACGTTATATACTATTACGATATAACGTATAACGTTATATACTATATCGATATAACATATAATGTTATATACTATTACGATATAACGTATAACGTTATATACAATTACGATATAACGTATAACGTTATATACTATAACGATATAACGTATAACGTTATATACTATAACGATATAACGTATAACGTTATATACTATTACCATATAACGTAAAACGTTATATACTATTACGATATAACGTATAACGTTATATACTATTACTATATATCGTATAACGTTATATAGTATAACGATATAGCGTATAACGTTATGTAGTGTTACGATATAACCTATAGCGTTATATACTATATCGATATAACGTATAACGTTATATAATATAACGATATAACGTATAACGTTATATACTATAACGATATAACGTATAACGTTATATACAATTACGATATAACGTATAACGTTATATACTATAACGATATAACGTATAACGTTATATACTATAACGATATAACGTATAACGTTATATACTATAACGATATAACGTATAGCGTTATATACTATATCGATATAACGAATAACTTTATATACTATAACGATATAACGTATAACGTTATATACTATAACGATATAACGTATAACGTTATATA
The DNA here is from genome assembly GCF_024516045.1 of Bombus affinis. NCBI lineage: Eukaryota > Metazoa > Arthropoda > Insecta > Hymenoptera > Apidae > Bombus > Bombus affinis. Next base: position 63,034 of record NC_066351.1, read on the forward strand.
CTATTACCATATAACGTAATACGTTATATACTATTACGATATAACGTATAACGTTATATACTATTACTATATATCGTATAACGTTATATAGTATAACGATATAGCGTATAACGTTATGTAGTGTTACGATATAACTTATAGCGTTATATACTATATCGATATAACGTATAACGTTATATAATATAACGATATAACGTATAACGTTATATACTATAACGATATAACGTATAACGTTATATACAATTACGATATAACGTATAACGTTATATACTATAACGATATAACGTATAACGTTATATACTATATCGATATAACGTATAACGTTATATAATATAACGATATAACGTATAACGTTATATACTATAACGATATAACGTATAACGTTATATACAATTACGATATAACGTATAACGTTATATACTATAACGATATAACGTATAACGTTATATACTATAACGATATAACGTATAACGTTATATACTATAACGATATAACGTATAGCGTTATATACTATATCGATATAACGAATAACGTTATATACTATAACGATATAACGTATAGCGTTATATACTATATCGATATAACGAATAACGTTATATACTATTACGATATAACGTATAACGTTATATACTATAACGATATAACGTATAACGTTATATACTATAACGATATAACGTATAAGGTTATATACTATAACGATATAACGTATAAGGTTATATACTATAACGATATAACGTATAAGGTTATATACTATAACGATATAACGTATAACGTTATATACTATCACCATATAACGTATAACGTTATATACTATTACTATATATCGTATAACGTTATATAGTATAACGATATAGCTTATAACGTTATATACTATTACTATATATCGTATAACGTTATATAGTATAACGATATAGCATATAACGTTATGTAGTATTACGATATAACGTATAGCGTTATATACTATAAGATATAACGTATAGCGTTATATACTATATCGATATAACGTATAACGTTATATACTATATCGATATAACATATAACGTTATATACTATAACGATTATAACGTATAACGTTATATACTATAACGATATAACGTATAGCGTTATATACTATATCGATATAACGTATAACGTTATATAGTATAACGATATAAGGTATAACGTTATATACTATTACCATATAACGTAAAACGTTATATACTATTACGATATAACGTATAACGTTATATACTATTACTATATATCGTATAACGTTATATAGTATAACGATATAGCATATAACGTTAATGTAGTATTACGATATAACGTATAGCGTTATATACTATAACGATATAACGTATAGCGTTTATATACTATATCGATATAACGTATAACGTTATATACTATATCGATATAACATATAACGTTATATACTATTACGATATAACGTATAACGTTATATGCTATTACGATATAACGTATAACGTTATATACTATTACGATATAACGTATAACGCTATATACTATTACGATATACGTATAACGTTATATACTATTACTATATATCGTATATCGTTATATAGTATAACGATATGGCGTATAACGTTATATACTATGACGATATAACGTATAACGTTACGTAGTATTACGATATAACGTATAACGTTATGTAGTATGACGATATAACGTATAACGTTATGTAGTATTACGATATAACGTATAACGTTATGTAGTTTGACGATATAACGTATAACGTCATATACTATATCGATATAACGTATAACGTTATATACTATATCGATATAACATATAACGTTATATGCTATTACGATATAACGTATAACGTTATATACTATTACGATATAACGTATAACGTTATATACTATAACGATATAACGTATAACGTTATATACTATTACGATATAACGTATAACGTTATATACTATTACGATATAACGTATAACGTTATATACAATTACGATATAACGTATAACGTTATATACTATTACCATATAACGTAAAACGTTATATACTCTTACGAATATAACGTATAACGTTATATACTATTACCATATAACGTAAAACGTTATATACTCTTACGATATAACGTATAACGTTATATACTATTACCATATAACGTAAAACGGTTATATACTCTTACGATATAACGTATAACGTTATATACTATTACCATATAACGTATAACGTTATATACTATTACTATATATCATATATCGCTATATAGTATAACGATATAACGTATAACGTTATATACTATATCGATATAACATATAACGTTATATACTATTACGATATAACGTATAGCGTTATATACAATTACGATATAATGTATAACGTTATATAATATAACGATATAACATGTAACGTTATATACTATTACGATATAACGTATAACGTTATATACTATATCGATATAACATATAACGTTATATACTATTACGATATAACGTATAACGTTATATACAATTACGATATAACGTATAACGTTATATACTATTACCATATAACGTAAAACGTTATATACTATTACGATATAACGTATAACGTTATATACTATTACTATATATCGTATAACGTTATATAGTATAACGATATAGCGTATAACGTTATGTAGTGTTACGATATAACGTATAGCGTTATATACTATATCGATATAGCGTATAACGTTATATAATATAACGATATAACGTATAACGTTATATACTATAACGATATAACGTATAACGTTATATACTATAACGATATAACGTATAACGTTATATACTATTACCATATAACGTATAACGTTATATACTATATCGATATAACGTATAACGTTATATACTATATCGATATAACATGTAACGTTATATACTATTACGATATAACGTATAACGTTATATACTATATCGATATAACATATAACGTTATATACTATTACGATATAACGTATAACGTTATATACAAATACGATATACCGTTAAACGTTATATACTATAACGATATAACGTATAACGTTATATACTATAACGATATAACGTATAGCGTTATATACTATATCGATATAACGAATAACGTTATATACTATTACGATATAACGTATAACGTTATATACTATAACGATGTAACGTATAACGTTATATACTATAACGATATAACGTATAACGCCATTTACTATTACTATATATCGTAATACGTTATATACTATTACGATATAACGTATAACGTTATATACTATAACGATATAACGTATAACGTTATATACTATAACGATATAACGTATAAGGTTATATACTATAACGATATAACGTATAACGTTATATACTATCACCATATAACGTATAACGTTATATACTATTACTATATATCGTATAACGTTATATAGTATAACGATATAGCTTATAACGTTATGTAGTATGACGATATAACGTATAGCGTTATATACTATATCGATATAACGTATAACGTTATATACTTAAACGATATAACGTATAGCGTTATATACTATATCGATATAACGTATAACGTTATATAGTATAACGATTATAACGTGTAACGTTATATACTATTACCATATAACGTAAAACGTTATATACTATTACGATATAACGTATAACGTTATATACTATTACTATATATCGTATAACGTTATATAGTATAACGATATAGCATATAACGTTATGTAGTATTACGATATAACGTATAGCGTTATATACTATAACGATATAACGTATAGCGTTATATACTATATCGATATAACGTATAACGTTATATACTATATCGATATAACATATAACGTTATATACTATTACGATATAACGTATAACGTTATATACTATTACGATATAACGTATAACGTTATATACTATTACGATATAACGTATAACGCTATATACTATTACGATATAACGTATAACGTTATATACTATTACTATATATCGTATATCGTTATATTGTATAACGATATGGCGTATAACGTTATATACTATGACGATATAACGTATAACGTTACGTAGTATTACGATATAACGTATAACGTTATGTAGTATGACGATATAACGTATAACGTTATGTAGTATTACGATATAACGTATAACGTTATATACTATAACGATATAACGTATAGCGTTATATACTATATCGATATAACGTATAACGTTATATACTATATCGATATAACATATAACGTTATATACTATTACGATATAACGTATAACGTTATATACTATTACGATATAACGTATAACGTTATATACTATAACGATATAACGTATAACGTTATATACTATTACGATATAACGTAAAAACGTTATATACTATTACGATATAACGTATAACGTTATATACTATTACTATATATAGTATAACGTTATATAGTATAACGATATAGCATATAACATTATGTAGTATTACGACATAACGTATAGCGTTATATACTATAACGATATAACGTATAACGTTATATACTATAACGATATAACGTATAACGTTATATACTACATCGATATAACGTATAACGTTATATACTATATCGATATAACATGTAACGTTATATACTATTACGATATAACGTATAACGTTATATACTATATCGATATAACATATAACGTTCTATACTATTACGATATAACGTATAACGTTATATACAATTACGATATAACTTATAACGTTATATACTATAACGATATAACGTATAACGTTATATACTATAACGATATAACGTATAACGTTATATACTATTACCATATAACGTAAAACGTTATATACTATTACGATATAACGTATAACGTTATATACTATTACTATATATCGTATAGCGTTATATAGTATAACGATATGGCGTATAACGTTATGTAGTGTTACGATATAACGTATAACGTTATATACAATTACGATATAACGTATAACGTTATATACTATAACGATATAACGTATAACGTTATATACTATAACGATATAACGTATAACGTTATATACTATAACGATATAACGTATAGCGTTATATACTATATCGATATAACGAATAACGTTATATACTATTACGATATAACGTATAACGTTATATACTGTAACGATGTAACGTATAACGTTATATACTATAACGATATAACGTATAACGCCATTTACTATTACTATATATCGTATAACGTTATATACTATTACGATATAACGTATAACGTTATATACTATAACGATATAACGTATAACGTTATATACTATAACGATATAGCATATAACGTTATGTAGTATTACGATATAACGTATAGCGTTATATACTATAACGATATAACGTATAACGTTATATACTATAAACGATATAACGTATAACGTTATATACTATAACGATATAACGTATAACGTTATATACCTATTACCATATAACGTACAACGTTATATACTATATCGATATAACGTATAACGTTATATACTATATCGATATAACATGTAACGTTATATACTATTACGATATAACGTATAACGTTATATACTATATCGATATAACATATAACGTTATATACTATTACGATATAACGTATAACGTTATATACAATTACGATATAACGTATAACGTTATATACTATAACGATATAACGTATAACGTTATATACTATTACTATATATCGTATAACGTTATATAATATAACGATATAACGTATAACGTTATATACTATAACGATATAACGTATAACGTTATATACAATTACGATATAACGTATAACGTTATATACTATAACGATATAACGTATAACGTTATATACTATAACGATATAACGTATAGCGTTATATACTATATCGATATAAACGAATAACGTTATATACTATTACGATATAACGTATAACGTATATACTGTAACGATGTAACGTATAACGTTATATACTATAACGATATAACGTATAACGCCATTTACTATTACTATATATCGTATAACGTTATATACTATTACGATATAACGTATAACGTTATATACTATAACGATATAACGTATAACGTTATATAGTATAATGATATAGCATATAAACGTTATGTAGTATTACGATATAACGTATAGCGTTATATACTATAACGATATAACGTATAGCGTTATATACTATATCGATATAACGTATAACGTTATATACTATATCGATATAACATATAACGTTATATACTATTACGATATAACGTATAACGTTATATACTATTACGATATAACGTATAACGTTATATACTATTACGATATAACGTATAACGCTATATACTATTACGATATAACGTATAACGTTATATACTATTACTATATATCGTATATCGTTATATAGTATAACGATATGGCGTATAACGTTATATACTATGACGATATAACGTATAACGTTACGTAGTATTACGATATAACGTATAACGTTATGTAGTATGACGATATAACGTATAACGTTATGTAGTATTACGATATAACGTATAACGTTATGTAGTATTACGATATAACGTATAACGTTATATACTATTACGCTATAACGTAAAACGTTATATACTATTACGATATAACGTATAACGTTATATACTATTACTATATATAGTATAACGTTATATAGTATAACGATATAGCATATAACATTATGTAGTATTACGATATAACGTATAGCGTTATATACTATAACGATATAACGTATAACGTTATATACTATAACGATATAACGTATAACGTTATATACTATAACGATATAACGTATAACGTTATATACTATTACCATATAACGTATAACGTTATATACTATATAGATATAACGTATAACGTTATATACTATATCGATATAACATGTAACGTTATATACTATTACGATATAACGTATAACGTTATATACTATATCGATATAACATATAACGTTATATACTATTACGATATAACGTATAACGTTATATACAATTACGATATAACGTATAACGTTATATACTATAACGATATAACGTATAACGTTATATACTATAACGATATAACGTATAACGTTATATACTATTACCATATAACGTAAAACGTTATATACTATTACGATATAACGTATAACGTTATATACTATTACTATATATCGTATAACGTTATATAGTATAACGATATAGCGTATAACGTTATGTAGTGTTACGATATAACTTATAGCGTTATATACTATATCGATATAACGTATAACGTTATATAATATAACGATATAACGTATAACGTTATATACTATAACGATATAACGTATAACGTTATATACAATTACGATATAACGTATAACGTTATATACTATAACGATATAACGTATAACTTTATATACTATAACGATATAACGTATAACGTTATATACTATAACGATATAACGTATAGCGTTATATACTATATCGATATAACGAATAACGTTATATACTATAACGATATAAACGTATAACGTTATATACTATAACGATATAACGTATAACGTTATATACTATTACCATATAACGTAATACGTTATATACTATTACGATATAACGTATAACGTTATATACTATTACTATATATCGTATAACGTTATATAGTATAACGATATAGCGTATAACGTTATGTAGTGTTACGATATAACTTATAGCGTTATATACTATATCGATATAACGTATAACGTTATATAATATAACGATATAACGTATAACGTTATATACTATAACGATATAACGTATAACGTTATATACAATTACGATATAACGTATAACGTTATATACTATAACGATATAACGTATAACGTTATATACTATATCGATATAACGTATAACGTTATATAATATAACGATATAACGTATAACGTTATATACTATAACGATATAACGTATAACGTTATATACAATTACGATATAACGTATAACGTTATATACTATAACGATATAACGTATAACGTTATATACTATAACGATATAACGTATAACGTTATATACTATAACGATATAACGTATAGCGTTATATACTATATCGATATAACGAATAACGTTATATACTATAACGATATAACGTATAGCGTTATATACTATATCGATATAACGAATAACGTTATATACTATTACGATATAACGTATAACGTTATATACTATAACGATATAACGTATAACGTTATATACTATAACGATATAACGTATAACGTTATATACTATAACGATATAACGTATAAGGTTATATACTATAACGATATAACGTATAAGGTTATATACTATAACGATATAACGTATAACGTTATATACTATCACCATATAACGTATAACGTTATATACTATTACTATATATCGTATAACGTTATATAGTATAACGATATAGCTTATAACGTTATGTAGAATGACGATATAACGTATAGCGTTATATACTATATCGATATAACGTATAACGTTATATACTATAACGATATAACGTATAGCGTTATATACTATATCGATATAACGTATAACGTTATATAGTGTAACGATATAACGTATAACGTTATATACTATTACCATATAACGTAAAACGTTATATACTATTACGATATAACGTATAACGTTATATACTATTACTATATATCGTATAACGTTATATAGTATAACGATATAGCATATAACGTTATGTAGTATTACGATATAACGTATAGCGTTATATACTATAACGATATAACGTATAGCGTTATATACTATATCGATATAACGTATAACGTTATATACTATATCGATATAACATATAACGTTATATACTATTACGATATAACGTATAACGTTATATGCTATTACGATATAACGTATAACGTTATATACTATTACGATATAACGTATAACGCTATATACTATTACGATATAACGTATAACGTTATATACTATTACTATATATCGTATATCGTTATATAGTATAACGATATGGCGTATAACGTCATATACTATGACGATATAACGTATAACGTTACATAGTATTACGATATAACGTATAACGTTATGTAGTATGACGATATAACGTATAACGTTATGTAGTATTACGATATAACGTATAACGTTATGTAGTATGAGGATATAACGTATAACGTCATATACTATATCGATATAACGTATAACGTTATATACTATATCGATATAACATATAACGTTATATACTATTACGATATAACGTATAACGTTATATACTATTACGATATAACGTATAACGTTATATACTATAACGATATAACGTATAACGTTATATACTATTACGATATAACGTAAAACGTTATATACTATTACGATATAACGTATAACGTTATATACTATTACTATATATAGTATAACGTTATATAGTATAACGATATGGCGTATAACGTTATATACTATGACGATATAACGTATAACGTTAAGTAGTATTACGATATAACGTATAACGTTATGTAGTATGACGATATAACGTATAACGTTATATAATATAACGATATAACGTATAACGTTATATACTATAACGATATAACGTATAACGTTATATACAATTACGATATAACGTATAACGTTATATACTATAACGATATAACGTATAACGTTATATACTATATCGATATAACGTATAACGTTATATAATATAACGATATAACGTATAACGTTATATACTATAACGATATAACGTATAACGTTATATACAATTACGATATAACGTATAACGTTATATACTATAACGATATAACGTATAACGTTATATACTATAACGATATAACGTATAACGTTATATACTATAACGATATAACGTATAGCGTTATATACTATATCGATATAACGAATAACGTTATATACTATAACGATATAACGTATAGCGTTATATACTATATCGATATAACGAATAACGTTATATACTATTACGATATAACGTATAACGTTATATACTATAACGATATAACGTATAACGTTATATACTATAACGATATAACGTATAACGTAATATACTATAACGATATAACGTATAAGGTTATATACTATAACGATATAACGTATAAGGTTATATACTATAACGATATAACGTATAACGTTATATAGTATAACGATATAGCATATAACGTTATATACTATAACGATATAACGTATAAGGTTATATACTATAACGATATAACGTATAACGTTATATAGTATAACGATATAACGTATAACGTTATATACTATTACCATATAACGTAAAACGTTATATACTATTACGATATAACGTATAACGTTATATACTATTACTATATATCGTATAACGTTATATAGTATAACGATATAGCATATAACGTTATGTAGTATTACGATATAACGTATAGCGTTATATACTATAACGATATAACGTATAGCGTTATATACTATATCGATATAACGTATAGCGTTATATACTATATCGATATAACATATAACGTTATATACTATTACGATATAACGTATAACGTTATATGCTATTACGATATAACGTATAACGTTATATACTATTACGATATAACGTATAACGCTATATACTATTACGATATAACGTATAACGTTATATACTATTACTATATATCGTATATCGTTATATAGTATAACGATATGGCGTATAACGTTATATACTATGACGATATAACGTATAACGTTAAGTAGTATTACGATATAACGTATAACGTTATGTAGTATGACGATATAACGTATAACGTTATGTAGTATTACGATATAACGTATAACGTTATGTAGTATGACGATATAACGTATAACGTCATATACTACATCGATATAACTTATAACGTTATATACTATAACGATATAACGTATAGCGTTATATACTATATCGATATAACGTATAACGTTATATACTATATCGATATAACATATAACGTTATATACTATTACGATATAACGTATAACGTTATATACTATTACGATATAACGTATAACGTTATATACTATAACGATATAACGTATAACGTTATATACTATTACGATATAACGTAAAACGTTATATACTATTACGATATAACGTATAACGTTATATACTATTACTATATATAGTATAACGTTATATAGTATAACGATATAGCATATAACATTATGTAGTATTACGATATAACGTATAGCGTTATATACTATATCGATATAACGTATAACGTTATATACTATTACGATATAACGTATAACGTTATATACTATTACTATATATCGTATAACGTTATATAGTATAACGATATAGCGTATAACGTTATATACTATAACGATATAACGTATAACGTTATATACTATATCGATATAACCTATAACGTTATATACTATATCGATATAACATGTAACTTTATATACTATTACGATATAACGTATAATGTTATATACTATGTCGATATAACATATAACGTAATATACTATCACGATATAACGTATAACGTTATATACTATTACGATATAACGTATAACGTTATATACTATTACGATATAACATATAACGTTATATACTATTACTATATATCGTATATCGTTATATAGTATGAACGATATAGCGTATAACGTTATATACTATGACGATATAACGTATAACGTTATGTAGTATTACGATATAACGTATAACGTTATGTAGTATGACGATATAACGTATAACGTCATATACTATATCGATATAACTTATAACGTTATATACTATAACGATATAACGTATAACGTTATATACTATTACGATATAACGTAAAACGTTATATACTATTACGATATAACGTATAACGTTATATACTATTACTATATATCGTATAACGTTATATAGTATAACGATATAGCGTATAACATTATGTAGTATTACGATATAACGTATAGCGTTATATACTATATCGATATAACGTATAACGTTATATACTATTACGATATAACGTAAAACGTTATATACTATTACGATATAACGTATAACGTTATATACTATTACTATATATCGTATAACGTTATATAGTATAACGATATAGCGTATAACGTTATGTAGTGTTACGATATAACGTATAGCGTTATATACTATATCGATATAACGTAAAACGTTATATACTATTACGATATAACGTATAACGTTATATACTATTACTATATATAGTATAACGTTATATAGTATAACGATATAGCATATAACATTATGTAGTATTACGATATAACGTATAGCGTTATATACTATATCGATATAACGTATAACGTTATATACTATTACGATATCACGTAAAACGTTATATACTATTACGATATAACGTATAACGTTATATAATATTACTATATATCGTATAACGTTATATAGTATAACGATATAACTTATAACGTTATATACTATAACGATATAACGTATAACGTTATATACTATTACGATATAACGTAAAACGTTATATACTATTACGATATAACGTATAACGTTATATACTATTACTATATATCGTATAACGTTATATAGTATGAACGATATAGCGTATAACGTTATATACTATGACGATATAACGTATAACGTTATGTAGTATTACGATATAACGTATAACGTTATGTAGTATGACGATATAACGTATAACGTCATATACTATATCGATATAACTTATAACGTTATATACTATAACGATATAACGTATAACGTTATATACTATTACGATATAACGTAAAACGTTATATACTATATCGATATAACATATAACGTTATATACTATTACGATATAACGTATAACGTTATATACAATTACGATATAACGTATAACGTTAGATACTATTACGATATAACGTATAACGTTATATACTATTACGATATAACGTATAACGTTATATACTATTACGATATAACGTATAACGTTATATACTATTACTATATATCGTATATCGTTATATAGTATAACGATATGGCGTATAACGTTATATACTATGACGATATAACGTATAACGTTACGTAGTATTACGATATAACGTATAACGTTATGTAGTATGACGATATAACGTTTAACGTCATATACTATATCGATATAACGTATAACGTTATATACTATAACGATATAACGTATAACGTTATATACTATTACGATATAACGTAAAACGTTATATACTATTACGATATAACGTATAACTTTATATACTATTACTATATATAGTATAACGTTATATAGTATAACGATATAGCATATAACATTATGTAGTATTACGATATAACGTATAGCGTTATATACTATATCGATATAACGTATAACGTTATATACTATTACGATATAACGTAAAACGTTATATACTATTACGATATAACGTATAACGTTATATACTATTACTATATATCGTATAACGTTATATAGTATAACGATATAGCGTATAACGTTATATACTATAACGATATAACGTATAACGTTATATACTATATCGATATAACGTATAACGTTATATACTGTATCGATATAACATGTAACGTTATATACTATTACGATATAACGTATAACGTTATATACTATGTCGATATAACATATAACGTTATATACTATTACGATATAACGTATAACGTCATATACTATTACCATATAACGTATAACGTTATATACTATTACTATATATCGTATAACGTTATATAGTATAACGATATAGCTTATAACGTTATGTAGTATTACGATATAACGTATAGCGTTATATACTATATTGATATAACGTATAACGTTATATACTATTACTATATAACGTATAACGTTATATACTATTACGATATAACGTAAAACGTTATATACTATTACGATATAACGTATAACGTTATATACTATTACTATATATCGTATAACGTTATATAGTATAACGATATAGCGTATAACGTTATATACTATAACGATATAACGTATAACGTTACGTAGTATTACGATATAACGTATAACGTTATGTAGTATGACGATATAACGTTTAACGTCATATACTATATCGATATAACGTATAACGTTATATACTATAACGATATAACGTATAACGTTATATACTATTACTATATATCGTATAACGTTATATAGTATAACGATATAGCGTATAACGTTATATACTATAACGATATAACGTATAACGTTATATACTATAACGATATAACGTATAACGTTATATACTATATCGATATAACGTATAACGTTATGTATTATATCGATATAACATGTAACGTTATATACTATTACGATATAACGTATAACGTTATATACTATATCGATATAACATATAACGTTATATACTATTACGATATAACGTATAACGTTATATACAATTACGATATAACGTATAACGTTATATACTATAACGATATAACATGTAACGTTATATACTATTACGATATAACGTATAACGTTATATACTATATCGATATAACATATAACGTTATATACTATTACCATATAACGTAAAACGTTATATACTATTACGATATAACGTATAACGTTATATACTATTACTATATATCGTATAACGTTATATAGTATAACGATATAGCATATAACGTTATGTAGTATTACGATATAACGTATAGCGTTATATACTATAACGATATAACGTATAGCGTTATATACTATATCGATATAACGTATAACGTTATATACTATATCGATATAACATATAACGTTATATACTATTACGATATAACGTATAACGTTATATGCTATTACGATATAACGTATAACGTTATATACTATTACGATATAACGTATAACGCTATATACTATTACGATATAACGTATAACGCTATATACTATTACGATATAACGTATAACGTTATATACTATTACTATATATCGTATAACGTTATATAGTATAACGATATAGCGTATAACGTTATATACTATAACGATATAACGTATAACGTTATATACTATATCGATATAACCTATAACGTTATATACTATATCGATATAACATGTAACTTTATATACTATTACGATATAACGTATAACGTTATATACTATGTCGATATAACATATAACGTAATATACTATTACGATATAACGTATAACGTTATATACTATTACGATATAACGTATAACGTTATATGCTATTACGATATAACGTATAACGTTATATACTATTACGATATAACGTATAACGCTATATACTATTACGATATAACGTATAACGTTATATACTATTACTATATATCGTATATCGTTATATAGTATAACGATATGGCGTATAACGTTATATACTATGACGATATAACGTATAACGTTACGTAGTATTACAATATAACGTATAACGTTATGTAGTATGACGATATAACGTATAACGTTATGTAGTATCACGATATAACGTATAACGTTATGTAGTATGACGATATAACGTATAACGTCATATACTATATCGATATAACTTATATCGTTATATACTATAACGATATAACGTATAGCGTTATATACTATATCGATATAACGTATAACGTTATATACTATATCGATATAACATATAACGTTATATACTATTACGATATAACGTATAACGTTATATACTATTACGATATAACGTATAACGTTATATACTATAACGATATAACGTATAACGTTATATACTATTACGATATAACGTAAAACGTTATATACTATTACGATATAACGTATAACGTTATATACTATTACTATATATAGTATAACGTTATATAGTATAACGATATAGCATATAACATTATGTAGTATTACGATATAACGTATAGCGTTATATACTATATCGATATAACGTATAACGTTATATACTATTACGATATAACGTAAAACGTTATATACTATTACGATATAACGTATAACGTTATATACTATTACTATATATCGTATAACGTTATATAGTATAACGATATAGCGTATAACGTTATATACTATAACGATATAACGTATAACGTTATATACTATATCGATATAACCTATAACGTTATATACTATATCGATATAACATGTAACTTTATATACTATTACGATATAACGTATAACGTTATATACTATGTCGATATAACATATAACGTAATATACTATTACGATATAACGTATAACGTTATATACTATTACGATATAACGTATAACGTTATATACTATTACGATATAACGTATAACGTTATATACTATTACTATATATCGTATATCGTTATATAGTATGAACGATATAGCGTATAACGTTATATACTATGACGATATAACGTATAACGTTATGTAGTATTACGATATAACGTATAACGTTATGTAGTATGACGATATAACGTATAACGTCATATACTATATCGATATAACTTATAACGTTATATACTATAACGATATAACGTATAACGTTATATACTATTACGATATAACGTAAAACGTTATATACTATTACGATATAACGTATAACGTTATATACTATTACGATATAACGTATAACGTTATATACTATTACTATATATCGTATAACGTTATATAGTATAACGATATAGCGTATAACGTTATATACTATAACGATATAACGTATAACGTTATATACTATATCGATATAACCTATAACGTTATATACTATATCGATATAACATGTAACTTTATATACTATTACGATATAACGTATAACGTTATATACTATGTCGATATAACATATAACGTAATATACTATTACGATATAACGTATAACGTTATATACTATTACGATATAACGTATAACGTTATATACTATTACGATATAACGTATAACGTTATATACTATTACTATATATCGTATATCGTTATATAGTATGAACGATATAGCGTATAACGTTATATACTATGACGATATAACGTATAACGTTATGTAGTATTACGATATAACGTATAACGTTATGTAGTATGACGATATAACGTATAACGTCATATACTATATCGATATAACTTATAACGTTATATACTATAACGATATAACGTATAACGTTATATACTATTACGATATAACGTAAAACGTTATATACTATTACGATATAACGTATAACGTTATATACTATTACTATATATCGTATAACGTTATATAGTATAACGATATAGCGTATAACGTTATATACTATATCGATATAACGTATAACGTTATATACTATATCGATATAACATGTAACGTTATATACTATTACGATATAACGTATAACGTTATATACTATATCGATATAACATATAACGTTATATACTATTACGATATAACGTATAACGTTATATACTATGTCGATATAACATATAACGTTATATACTATTACGATATAACGTATAACGTCATATACTATTACCATATACCGTATAACGTTATATACTATTACTATATATCGTATAAAGTTATATAGTATAACGATATAGCTTATAACGTTATGTAGTATTACGATATAACGTATAGCGTTATATACTATATCGATATAACGTATAACGTTATATACTATAACGATATAACGTATAGCGTTATATACTATATCGATATAACGTATAACGTTATATACTATATCGATATAACATATATCGTTATATACTATTACGATATAACGTATAACGTTATATACTATTACGATATAACGTATAACGTTATATACTATTACGATATAACGTATAACGTTATATACTATTACGATATAACGTATAACGTTATATACTATTACGATATAACGTATAACGTTATATACTATTACGATATAACGTATAACGTTATATACTATTACGATATAACGTATAACGTTATATACTATTACGATATAACGTATAACGTTATATACTATGTCGATATAACATATAACGTTATATACTATTACGATATAACGTATAACGTCATATACTATTACCATATACCGTATAACGTTATATACTATTACTATATATCGTATAAAGTTATATAGTATAACGATATAGCTTATAACGTTATGTAGTATTACGATATAACGTATAGCGTTATATACTATATCGATATAACGTATAACGTTATATACTATAACGATATAACGTATAGCGTTATATACTATATCGATATAACGTATAACGTTATATACTATATCGATATAACATATATCGTTATATACTATTACGATATAACGTATAACGTTATATACTATTACGATATAACGTATAACGTTATATACTATTACGATATAACGTATAACGTTATATACTGTAACGATATAACGTATAACGTTATATACTATAACGATATAACGTATAACGTTATATACTATATCGATATAACGTATAACGTTATGTACTATATCGATATAACATGTAACGTTATATACTATTACGATATAACGTATAACGTTATATACTATATCGATATAACATATAACGTTATATACTATTACGATATAACGTATAACGTTATATACAATTACGATATAACGTATAACGTTATATACTATAACGATATAACATGTAACGTTATATACTATTACGATATAACGTATAACGTTATATACTATATCGATATAACATATAACGTTATATACTATTACGATATAACGTATAACGTTATATACAATTACGATATAACGTATAACGTTAGATACTATTACCATATAACGTAAAACGGTATATACTCATACGATATAACGTATAACGTTATATACTATTACGATATAACGTAAAACGTTATATACTATTACGATATAACGTATAACGTTATATACTATTACTATATATAGTATAACGTTATATAGTATAACGATATAGCATATAACATTATGTAGTATTACGATATAACGTATAGCGTTATATACTATATCGATATAACGTATAACGTTATATACTATTACGATATAACGTAAAACGTTATATACTATTACGATATAACGTATAACGTTATATACTATTACTATATATAGTATAACGTTATATAGTATAACGATATAGCTTATAACGTTATGTAGTATTACGATATAACGTATAGCGTTATATACTATATCGATATAACGTATAACGTTATATACTATAACGATATATCGTATAGCGTTATATACTATATCGATATAACGTATAACGTTATATACTATATCGATATAACATATATCGTTATATGCTATTACGATATAACGTATAACGTTATATACTATTACTATATATCGTATATCGTTATATAGTATAACGATATAGCGTATGACGTTATATACTATGACGATATAACGTATAACGTTATGTAGTATAACGATATAGCGTATAACGTTATATACTATAACGATATAACGTATAACGTTATATACTATATCGATATAACGTATAACGTTATATACTATATCGATATAACATGTAACGTTATATACTAATACGATATAACGTATAACGTTATATACTATGTCGATATAACCTATAACGTTATATACTATTACGATATAACGTATAACGTCATATACTATTACCATATAACGTATAACGTTATATACTATTACTATATATCGTATAACGTTATATAGTATAACGATATAACGTATAACGTTATATACTATAACGATATAATATGTAACGTTATATACTATTACGATATAACGTATAACGTTATATACTATATCGATATAACATATAACGTTATATACTATTACGATATAACGTATAACGTTATATACTATTACGATATAACGTATAACGTTATATACTATTACGATATAACGTATAACGTTATATACTATTACTATATATCGTATATCGTTATATAGTATGAACGATATAGCGTATAACGTTATATACTATGACGATATAACGTATAACGTTATGTAGTATTACGATATATCGTATAACGTTATGTAGTATGACGATATAACGTATAACGTCATATACTATATCGATATAACATATAACGTTATATACTATTACGATATAACGTATAACGTTATATACAATTACGATATAACGTATAACGTTATATACTATAACGATATAACATGTAACGTTATATACTATTACGATATATCGTATAACGTTATATACTATGTCGATATAACATATAACGTTATATACTATTACGATATAACGTATAACGTCATATACTATTACCATATACCGTATAACGTTATATACTATTACTATATATCGTATAAAGTTATATAGTATAACGATATAGCTTATAACGTTATGTAGTATTACGATATAACGTATAGCGTTATATACTATATCGATATAACGTATAACGTTATATACTATAACGATATAACGTATAGCGTTATATACTATATCGATATAACGTATAACGTTATATACTATATCGATATAACATATATCGTTATATACTATTACGATATAAAGTATAACGTTATATACTATTACGATATAACGTATAACGTTATATACTATTACGATATAACGTATATCGTTATATACTATTACTATATATCGTATATCGTTATATAGTATGAACCATATAGCGTATAACGTTATATACTATGACGATATAACGTATAACGTTATGTAGTATTACGATATAACATATATCGTTATATACTATTACGATATAACGTATAACGTTATATACTATTACGATATAACGTATAACGTTATATACTATTACGATATAACGTATAACGTTATATACTATTACGATATAACGTATAACGTTATATACTATTACTATATATCGTACATCGTTATATAGTATAACGATATGGCGTATAACGTTATATACTATATCGATATAACGTATAACGTTATATACTATTACGATATAACGTAAAACGTTATATACTATTACGATATAACGTATAACGTTATATACTATTACTATATATCGTATAACGTTATATAGTATAACGATATAGCGTATAACGTTATATACTATAACGATATAACGTATAACGTTATATACTGTATCGATATAACATGTAACGTTATATACTATTACGATATCACGTATAACGTTATATACTATGTCGATATAACATATAACGTTATATACTATTACGATATAACGTATAACGTCATATACTATTACCATATAACGTATAACGTTATATACTATTACTATATATCGTATAACGTTATATAGTATAACGATATAGCTTATAACGTTATGTAGTATTACGATATAACGTATAGCGTTATATACTATATCGATATAACGTATAACGTTATATACTATTACGATATAACGTAAAACGTTATATACTATTACGATATAACGTATAACGTTATATACTATTACGATATAACGTATAACGTTATATACTATTACTATATATCGTATAACGTTATATAGTATAACGATATAGCGTATAACGTTATATACTATAACGATATAACGTATAACGTTATATACTATAACGATATAACGTATAACGTTATATACTATATCGATATAACGTATAACGTTATGTACTATATCGATATAACATGTAACGTTATATACTATTACGATATAACGTATAACGTTATATACTATATCGATATAACATATAACGTTATATACTATTACGATATAACGTATAACGTTATATACTATATCGATATAACGTATAACGTTATATACTATTACGATATAACGTATAACGTCATATACTATTACCATATAACGTATAACGTTATATACTATTACTATATATCGTATAACGTTATATAGTATAACGATATAACGTATAACGTTATATACTATAACGATATAACATGTAACGTTATATACTATTACGATATAACGTATAACGTTATATACTATATCGATATAACATATAACGTTATATACTATTACGATATAACGTAAAACGTTATATACTATTACGATATAACGTATAACGTTATATACTATTACTATATATCGTATAACGTTATATAGTATAACGATATAGCGTATAACGTTATATACTATAACGATATAACGTATAACGTCATATACTATATCGATATAACGTATAACGTTATATACTATAACGATATAACGTATAACGTTATATACTATAACGATATAACGTATAACGTTACGTAGTATTACGATATAACGTATAACGTTATGTAGTATGACGATATAACGTATAACGTTATGTAGTATTACGATATAACGTATAACGTTATGTAGTATGACGATATAACGTATAACGTCATATACTATATCGATATAACTTATAACGTTATATACTATAACGATATAACGTATAGCGTTATATACTCTATCGATATAACGTATAACGTTATATACTATATCGATATAACATATAACGTTATATACTATTACGATATAACGTATAACGTTATATACTATTACGATATAACGTATAACGTTATATACTATATCGATATAACGTATAACGTTATATACTATAACGATATAACGTATAACGTTATATACTATAACGATGTAACGTATATCGTTATATACTATAACAATATAACGTATAGCGCCATTTACTATTACTATATATCGTATAACGTTATACACTATTACGATATAACGTATAACGTTATACACTATGACGATATAACGTATAACGTTATGTAGTATTACGATATATCGTATAACGTTATATACTATATCGATATAACGTATAACGTTATATACTATATCGATATAACGTATAACGTTATATACTATAACGATGTAACGTATAACGTTATATACTATATCGATATAACGTATAACGTTATATACTATATCGATATAACGTATAACGTTATATACTATTTCGATATAACGTATAACGTTATATACTATAACGATGTAACGTATAACGTTATATACTATTACGATATAACGTATAACGTTATATACTATTACTATATATCGTATAACGTTATATAGTATAACGATATAGCGTATAACGTTATGTAGTGTTACGATATAACGTATAGCGTTATATACTATATCGATATAACGTATAACGTTATATACTATATCGATATAACGTATAACGTTATATACTATTTCGATATAACGTATAACGTTATATACTATAACGATGTAACGTATAACGTTATATACTATTACGATATAACGTATAACGTTATATACTATTACTATATATCGTATAACGTTATATACTATTACGATATAACGTATAACGTTATATACTATTACTATATATCGTATAACGTTATATAGTATAACGATATAGCGTATAACGTTATGTAGTGTTACGATATAACGTATAGCGTTATATACTATAACGATATAACGTATAGCGTTATATACTATAACGATATAACGTATAACGTTATATACTATATCGATATAACCTATAACGTTATATACTATATCGATATAACATGTAACTTTATATACTATTACGATATAACGTATAATGTTATATACTATGTCGATATAACATATAACGTAATATACTATCACGATATAACGTATAACGTTATATACTATTACGATATAACGTATAACGTTATATACTATTACGATATAACATATAACGTTATATACTATTACTATATATCGTATATCGTTATATAGTATGAACGATATAGCGTATAACGTTATATACTATGACGATATAACGTATAACGTTATGTAGTATTACGATATAACGTATAACGTTATGTAGTATGACGATATAACGTATAACGTCATATACTATATCGATATAACTTATAACGTTATATACTATAACGATATAACGTATAACGTTATATACTATTACGATATAACGTAAAACGTTATATACTATTACGATATAACGTATAACGTTATATACTATTACTATATATCGTATAACGTTATATAGTATAACGATATAGCGTATAACATTATGTAGTATTACGATATAACGTATAGCGTTATATACTATATCGATATAACGTATAACGTTATATACTATTACGATATAACGTAAAACGTTATATACTATTACGATATAACGTATAACGTTATATACTATTACTATATATCGTATAACGTTATATAGTATAACGATATAGCGTATAACGTTATGTAGTGTTACGATATAACGTATAGCGTTATATACTATATCGATATAACGTAAAACGTTATATACTATTACGATATAACGTATAACGTTATATACTATTACTATATATAGTATAACGTTATATAGTATAACGATATAGCATATAACATTATGTAGTATTACGATATAACGTATAGCGTTATATACTATATCGATATAACGTATAACGTTATATACTATTACGATATCACGTAAAACGTTATATACTATTACGATATAACGTATAACGTTATATAATATTACTATATATCGTATAACGTTATATAGTATAACGATATAACTTATAACGTTATATACTATAACCGATATAACGTATAACGTTATATACTATTACGATATAACGTAAAACGTTATATACTATTACGATATAACGTATAACGTTATATACTATTACTATATATCGTATAACGTTATATAGTATGAACGATATAGCGTATAACGTTATATACTATGACGATATAACGTATAACGTTATGTAGTATTACGATATAACGTATAACGTTATGTAGTATGACGATATAACGTATAACGTCATATACTATATCGATATAACTTATAAACGTTATATACTATAACGATATAACGTATAACGTTATATACTATTACGATATAACGTAAAACCGTTATATACTATATCGATATAACATATAACGTTATATACTATTACGATATAACGTATAACGTTATATACAATTACGATATAACGTATAACGTTAGATACTATTACGATATAACGTATAACGTTATATACTATTACGATATAACGTATAACGTTATATACTATTACGATATAACGTATAACGTTATATACTATTACTATATATCGTATATCGTTATATAGTATAACGATATGGCGTATAACGTTATATACTATGACGATATAACGTATAACGTTACGTAGTATTACGATATAACGTATAACGTTATGTAGTATGACGATATAACGTTTAACGTCATATACTATATCGATATAACGTATAACGTTATATACTATAACGATATAACGTATAACGTTATATACTATTACGATATAACGTAAAACGTTATATACTATTACGATATAACGTATAACTTTATATACTATTACTATATATAGTATAACGTTATATAGTATAACGATATAGCATATAACATTATGTAGTATTACGATATAACGTATAGCGTTATATACTATATCGATATAACGTATAACGTTATATACTATTACGATATAACGTAAAACGTTATATACTATTACGATATAACGTATAACGTTATATACTATTACTATATATCGTATAACGTTATATAGTATAACGATATAGCGTATAACGTTATATACTATAACGATATAACGTATAACGTTATATACTATATCGATATAACGTATAACGTTATATACTGTATCGATATAACATGTAACGTTATATACTATTACGATATAACGTATAACGTTATATACTATGTCGATATAACATATAACGTTATATACTATTACGATATAACGTATAACGTCATATACTATTACCATATAACGTATAACGTTATATACTATTACTATATATCGTATAACGTTATATAGTATAACGATATAGCTTATAACGTTATGTAGTATTACGATATAACGTATAGCGTTATATACTATATTGATATAACGTATAACGTTATATACTATTACTATATAACGTATAACGTTATATACTATTACGATATAACGTAAAACGTTATATACTATTACGATATAACGTATAACGTTATATACTATTACTATATATCGTATAACGTTATATAGTATAACGATATAGCGTATAACGTTATATACTATAACGATATAACGTATAACGTTACGTAGTATTACGATATAACGTATAACGTTATGTAGTATGACGATATAACGTTTAACGTCATATACTATATCGATATAACGTATAACGTTATATACTATAACGATATAACGTATAACGTTATATACTATTACTATATATCGTATAACGTTATATAGTATAACGATATAGCGTATAACGTTATATACTATAACGATATAACGTATAACGTTATATACTATAACGATATAACGTATAACGTTATATACTATATCGATATAACGTATAACGTTATGTATTATATCGATATAACATGTAACGTTATATACTATTACGATATAACGTATAACGTTATATACTATATCGATATAACATATAACGTTATATACTATTACGATATAACGTATAACGTTATATACAATTACGATATAACGTATAACGTTATATACTATAACGATATAACATGTAACGTTATATACTATTACGATATAACGTATAACGTTATATACTATATCGATATAACATATAACGTTATATACTATTACCATATAACGTAAACGTTATATACTATTACGATATAACGTATAACGTTATATACTATTACTATATATCGTATAACGTTATATAGTATAACGATATAGCATATAACGTTATGTAGTATTACGATATAACGTATAGCGTTATATACTATAACGATATAACGTATAGCGTTATATACTATATCGATATAACGTATAACGTTATATACTATATCGATATAACATATAACGTTATATACTATTACGATATAACGTATAACGTTATATGCTATTACGATATAACGTATAACGTTATATACTATTACGATATAACGTATAACGCTATATACTATTACGATATAACGTATAACGCTATATACTATTACGATATAACGTATAACGTTATATACTATTACTATATATCGTATAACGTTATATAGTATAACGATATAGCGTATAACGTTATATACTATAACGATATAACGTATAACGTTATATACTATATCGATATAACCTATAACGTTATATACTATATCGATATAAACATGTAACTTTATATACTATTACGATATAACGTATAACGTTATATACTATGTCGATATAACATATAACGTAATATACTATTACGATATAACGTATAACGTTATATACTATTACGATATAACGTATAACGTTATATGCTATTACGATATAACGTATAACGTTATATACTATTACGATATAACGTATAACGCTATATACTATTACGATATAACGTATAACGTTATATACTATTACTATATATCGTATATCGTTATATAGTATAACGATATGGCGTATAACGTTATATACTATGACGATATAACGTATAACGTTACGTAGTATTACAATATAACGTATAACGTTATGTAGTATGACGATATAACGTATAACGTTATGTAGTATCACGATATAACGTATAACGTTATGTAGTATGACGATATAACGTATAACGTCATATACTATATCGATATAACTTATATCGTTATATACTATAACGATATAACGTATAGCGTTATATACTATATCGATATAACGTATAACGTTATATACTATATCGATATAACATATAACGTTATATACTATTACGATATAACGTATAACGTTATATACTATTACGATATAACGTATAACGTTATATACTATAACGATATAACGTATAACGTTATATACTATTACGATATAACGTAAAACGTTATATACTATTACGATATAACGTATAACGTTATATACTATTACTATATATAGTATAACGTTATATAGTATAACGATATAGCATATAACATTATGTAGTATTACGATATAACGTATAGCGTTATATACTATATCGATATAACGTATAACGTTATATACTATTACGATATAACGTAAAACGTTATATACTATTACGATATAACGTATAACGTTATATACTATTACTATATATCGTATAACGTTATATAGTATAACGATATAGCGTATAACGTTATATACTATAACGATATAACGTATAACGTTATATACTATATCGATATAACCTATAACGTTATATACTATATCGATATAACATGTAACTTTATATACTATTACGATATAACGTATAACGTTATATACTATGTCGATATAACATATAACGTAATATACTATTACGATATAACGTATAACGTTATATACTATTACGATATAACGTATAACGTTATATACTATTACGATATAACGTATAAACGTTATATTACTATTACTATATATCGTATATCGTTATATAGTATGAACGATATAGCGTATAACGTTATATACTATGACGATATAACGTATAACGTTATGTAGTATTACGATATAAACGTATAACGTTATGTAGTATGACGATATAACGTATAACGTCATATACTATATCGATATAACTTATAACGTTATATACTATAACGATATAACGTATAACGTTATATACTATTACGATATAACGTAAAACGTTATATACTATTACGATATAACGTATAACGTTATATACTATTACGATATAACGTATAACGTTATATACTATTACTATATATCGTATAACGTTATATAGTATAACGATATAGCGTATAACGTTATATACTATAACGATATAACGTATAACGTTATATACTATATCGATATAACCTATAACTTATATACTATATCGATATAACATGTAACTTTATATACTATTACGATATAACGTATAACGTTATATACTATGTCGATATAACATATAACGTAATATACTATTACGATATAACGTATAACGTTATATACTATTACGATATAACGTATAACGTTATATACTATTACGATATAACGTATAACGTTATATACTATTACTATATATCGTATATCGTTATATAGTATGAACGATATAGCGTATAACGTTATATACTATGACGATATAACGTATAACGTTATGTAGTATTACGATATAACGTATAACGTTATGTAGTATGACGATATAACGTATAACGTCATATACTATATCGATATAACTTATAACGTTATATACTATAACGATATAACGTATAACGTTATATACTATTACGATATAACGTAAAACGTTATATACTATTACGATATAACGTATAACGTTATATACTATTACTATATATCGTATAACGTTATATAGTATAACGATATAGCGTATAACGTTATATACTATATCGATATAACGTATAACGTTATATACTATATCGATATAACATGTAACGTTATATACTATTACGATATAACGTATAACGTTATATACTATATCGATATAACATATAACGTTATATACTATTACGATATAACGTATAACGTTATATACTATGTCGATATAACATATAACGTTATATACTATTACGATATAACGTATAACGTCATATACTATTACCATATACCGTATAACGTTATATACTATTACTATATATCGTATAAAGTTATATAGTATAACGATATAGCTTATAACGTTATGTAGTATTACGATATAACGTATAGCGTTATATACTATATCGATATAACGTATAACGTTATATACTATAACGATATAACGTATAGCGTTATATACTATATCGATATAACGTATAACGTTATATACTATATCGATATAACATATATCGTTATATACTATTACGATATAACGTATAACGTTATATACTATTACGATATAACGTATAACGTTATATACTATTACGATATAACGTATAACGTTATATACTATTACGATATAACGTATAACGTTATATACTATTACGATATAACGTATAACGTTATATACTATTACGATATAACGTATAACGTTATATACTATTACGATATAACGTATAACGTTATATACTATTACGATATAACGTATAACGTTATATACTATGTCGATATAACATATAACGTTATATACTATTACGATATAACGTATAACGTCATATACTATTACCATATACCGTATAACGTTATATACTATTACTATATATCGTATAAAGTTATATAGTATAACGATATAGCTTATAACGTTATGTAGTATTACGATATAACGTATAGCGTTATATACTATATCGATATAACGTATAACGTTATATACTATAACGATATAACGTATAGCGTTATATACTATATCGATATAACGTATAACGTTATATACTATATCGATATAACATATATCGTTATATACTATTACGATATAACGTATAACGTTATATACTATTACGATATAACGTATAACGTTATATACTATTACGATATAACGTATAACGTTATATACTGTAACGATATAACGTATAACGTTATATACTATAACGATATAACGTATAACGTTATATACTATATCGATATAACGTATAACGTTATGTACTATATCGATATAACATGTAACGTTATATACTATTACGATATAACGTATAACGTTATATACTATATCGATATAACATATAACGTTATATACTATTACGATATAACGTATAACGTTATATACAATTACGATATAACGTATAACGTTATATACTATAACGATATAACATGTAACGTTATATACTATTACGATATAACGTATAACGTTATATACTATATCGATATAACATATAACGTTATATACTATTACGATATAACGTATAACGTTATATACAATTACGATATAACGTATAACGTTAGATACTATTACCATATAACGTAAAACGGTATATACTCATACGATATAACGTATAACGTTATATACTATTACGATATAACGTAAAACGTTATATACTATTACGATATAACGTATAACGTTATATACTATTACTATATATAGTATAACGTTATATAGTATAACGATATAGCATATAACATTATGTAGTATTACGATATAACGTATAGCGTTATATACTATATCGATATAACGTATAACGTTATATACTATTACGATATAACGTAAAACGTTATATACTATTACGATATAACGTATAACGTTATATACTATTACTATATATAGTATAACGTTATATAGTATAACGATATAGCTTATAACGTTATGTAGTATTACGATATAACGTATAGCGTTATATACTATATCGATATAACGTATAACGTTATATACTATAACGATATATCGTATAGCGTTATATACTATATCGATATAACGTATAACGTTATATACTATATCGATATAACATATATCGTTATATGCTATTACGATATAACGTATAACGTTATATACTATTACTATATATCGTATATCGTTATATAGTATAACGATATAGCGTATGACGTTATATACTATGACGATATAACGTATAACGTTATGTAGTATAACGATATAGCGTATAACGTTATATACTATAACGATATAACGTATAACGTTATATACTATATCGATATAACGTATAACGTTATATACTATATCGATATAACATGTAACGTTATATACTAATACGATATAACGTATAACGTTATATACTATGTCGATATAACCTATAACGTTATATACTATTACGATATAACGTATAACGTCATATACTATTACCATATAACGTATAACGTTATATACTATTACTATATATCGTATAACGTTATATAGTATAACGATATAACGTATAACGTTATATACTATAACGATATAATATGTAACGTTATATACTATTACGATATAACGTATAACGTTATATACTATATCGATATAACATATAACGTTATATACTATTACGATATAACGTATAACGTTATATACTATTACGATATAACGTATAACGTTATATACTATTACGATATAACGTATAACGTTATATACTATTACTATATATCGTATATCGTTATATAGTATGAACGATATAGCGTATAACGTTATATACTATGACGATATAACGTATAACGTTATGTAGTATTACGATATATCGTATAACGTTATGTAGTATGACGATATAACGTATAACGTCATATACTATATCGATATAACATATAACGTTATATACTATTACGATATAACGTATAACGTTATATACAATTACGATATAACGTATAACGTTATATACTATAACGATATAACATGTAACGTTATATACTATTACGATATATCGTATAACGTTATATACTATGTCGATATAACATATAACGTTATATACTATTACGATATAACGTATAACGTCATATACTATTACCATATACCGTATAACGTTATATACTATTACTATATATCGTATAAAGTTATATAGTATAACGATATAGCTTATAACGTTATGTAGTATTACGATATAACGTATAGCGTTATATACTATATCGATATAACGTATAACGTTATATACTATAACGATATAACGTATAGCGTTATATACTATATCGATATAACGTATAACGTTATATACTATATCGATATAACATATATCGTTATATACTATTACGATATAAAGTATAACGTTATATACTATTACGATATAACGTATAACGTTATATACTATTACGATATAACGTATATCGTTATATACTATTACTATATATCGTATATCGTTATATAGTATGAACCATATAGCGTATAACGTTATATACTATGACGATATAACGTATAACGTTATGTAGTATTACGATATAACATATATCGTTATATACTATTACGATATAACGTATAACGTTATATACTATTACGATATAACGTATAACGTTATATACTATTACGATATAACGTATAACGTTATATACTATTACGATATAACGTATAACGTTATATACTATTACTATATATCGTACATCGTTATATAGTATAACGATATGGCGTATAACGTTATATACTATATCGATATAACGTATAACGTTATATACTATTACGATATAACGTAAAACGTTATATACTATTACGATATAACGTATAACGTTATATACTATTACTATATATCGTATAACGTTATATAGTATAACGATATAGCGTATAACGTTATATACTATAACGATATAACGTATAACGTTATATACTGTATCGATATAACATGTAACGTTATATACTATTACGATATCACGTATAACGTTATATACTATGTCGATATAACATATAACGTTATATACTATTACGATATAACGTATAACGTCATATACTATTACCATATAACGTATAACGTTATATACTATTACTATATATCGTATAACGTTATATAGTATAACGATATAGCTTATAACGTTATGTAGTATTACGATATAACGTATAGCGTTATATACTATATCGATATAACGTATAACGTTATATACTATTACGATATAACGTAAAACGTTATATACTATTACGATATAACGTATAACGTTATATACTATTACGATATAACGTATAACGTTATATACTATTACTATATATCGTATAACGTTATATAGTATAACGATATAGCGTATAACGTTATATACTATAACGATATAACGTATAACGTTATATACTATAACGATATAACGTATAACGTTATATACTATATCGATATAACGTATAACGTTATGTACTATATCGATATAACATGTAACGTTATATACTATTACGATATAACGTATAACGTTATATACTATATCGATATAACATATAACGTTATATACTATTACGATATAACGTATAACGTTATATACTATATCGATATAACGTATAACGTTATATACTATTACGATATAACGTATAACGTCATATACTATTACCATATAACGTATAACGTTATATACTATTACTATATATCGTATAACGTTATATAGTATAACGATATAACGTATAACGTTATATACTATAACGATATAACATGTAACGTTATATACTATTACGATATAACGTATAACGTTATATACTATATCGATATAACATATAACGTTATATACTATTACGATATAACGTAAAACG
Organism: Bombus affinis; assembly: GCF_024516045.1. Taxonomy (NCBI): domain Eukaryota; kingdom Metazoa; phylum Arthropoda; class Insecta; order Hymenoptera; family Apidae; genus Bombus; species Bombus affinis. The sequence continues at coordinate 96,413 of NC_066351.1, forward strand.
TTATATACTATTACGATATAACGTATAACGTTATATACTATTACTATATATCGTATAACGTTATATAGTATAACGATATAGCGTATAACGTTATATACTATAACGATATAACGTATAACGTCATATACTATATCGATATAACGTATAACGTTATATACTATAACGATATAACGTATAACGTTATATACTATAACGATATAACGTATAACGTTACGTAGTATTACGATATAACGTATAACGTTATGTAGTATGACGATATAACGTATAACGTTATGTAGTATTACGATATAACGTATAACGTTATGTAGTATGACGATATAACGTATAACGTCATATACTATATCGATATAACTTATAACGTTATATACTATAACGATATAACGTATAGCGTTATATACTCTATCGATATAACGTATAACGTTATATACTATATCGATATAACATATAACGTTATATACTATTACGATATAACGTATAACGTTATATACTATTACGATATAACGTATAACGTTATATACTATATCGATATAACGTATAACGTTATATACTATAACGATATAACGTATAACGTTATATACTATAACGATGTAACGTATATCGTTATATACTATAACAATATAACGTATAGCGCCATTTACTATTACTATATATCGTATAACGTTATACACTATTACGATATAACGTATAACGTTATACACTATGACGATATAACGTATAACGTTATGTAGTATTACGATATATCGTATAACGTTATATACTATATCGATATAACGTATAACGTTATATACTATATCGATATAACGTATAACGTTATATACTATAACGATGTAACGTATAACGTTATATACTATATCGATATAACGTATAACGTTATATACTATATCGATATAACGTATAACGTTATATACTATTTCGATATAACGTATAACGTTATATACTATAACGATGTAACGTATAACGTTATATACTATTACGATATAACGTATAACGTTATATACTATTACTATATATCGTATAACGTTATATAGTATAACGATATAGCGTATAACGTTATGTAGTGTTACGATATAACGTATAGCGTTATATACTATATCGATATAACGTATAACGTTATATACTATATCGATATAACGTATAACGTTATATACTATTTCGATATAACGTATAACGTTATATACTATAACGATGTAACGTATAACGTTATATACTATTACGATATAACGTATAACGTTATATACTATTACTATATATCGTATAACGTTATATACTATTACGATATAACGTATAACGTTATATACTATTACTATATATCGTATAACGTTATATAGTATAACGATATAGCGTATAACGTTATGTAGTGTTACGATATAACGTATAGCGTTATATACTATAACGATATAACGTATAGCGTTATATACTATATCGATATAACGTATAACGTTATATACTATATCGATATAACATATAACGTTATATACTATTACGATATAACGTATAACGTTATATGCTATTACGATATAACGTATAACGTTATATACTATTACGATATAACGTATAACGCTATATACTATTACGATATAACGTATAACGTTATATACTATTACTATATATCGTATATCGTTATATAGTATAACGATATGGCGTATAACGTTATATACTATGACGATATAACGTATAACGTTACGTAGTATTACGATATAACGTATAACGTTATGTAGTATGACGATATAACGTATAACGTTATGTAGTATTACGATATAACGTATAACGTTATGTAGTATGACGATATAACGTATAACGTCATATACTATATCGATATAACTTATAACGTTATATACTATAACGATATAACGTATAGCGTTATATACTATATCGATATAACGTATAACGTTATATACTATATCGATATAACGTATAACGTTATATACTATTACGATATAACGTATAACGTTATATACTATTACGATATAACGTATAACGTTATATACTATAACGATATAACGTATAACGTTATATACTATTACGATATAACGTGAAACGTTATATACTATTACGATATAACGTATAACGTTATATACTATTACTATATATAGTATAACGTTATATAGTATAACGATATAGCATATAACATTATGTAGTATTACGATATAACGTATAGCGTTATATACTATATCGATATAACGTATAACGTTATATACTATTACGATATAACGTAAAACGTTATATACTATTACGATATAACGTATAACGTTATATACTATTACTATATATCGTATAACGTTATATAGTATAACGATATAGCGTATAACGTTATATACTATAACGATATAACGTATAACGTTATATACTATATCGATATAACCTATAACGTTATATACTATATCGATATAACATGTAACTTTATATACTATTACGATATAACGTATAACGTTATATACTATGTCGATATAACATATAACGTAATATACTATTACGATATAACGTATAACGTTATATACTATTACGATATAACGTATAACGTTATATACTATTACGATATAACGTATAACGTTATATACTATTACTATATATCGTATATCGTTATATAGTATGAACGATATAGCGTATAACGTTATATACTATGACGATATAACGTATAACGTTATGTAGTATTACGATATAACGTATAACGTTATGTAGTATGACGATATAACGTATAACGTCATATACTATATCGATATAACTTATAACGTTATATACTATAACGATATAACGTATAACGTTATATACTATTACGATATAACGTAAAACGTTATATACTATTACGATATAACGTATAACGTTATATACTATTACTATATATCGTATAACGTTATATAGTATAACGATATAGCGTATAACGTTATATACTATATCGATATAACGTATAACGTTATATACTATATCGATATAACATGTAACGTTATATACTATTACGATATAACGTATAACGTTATATACTATATCGATATAACATATAACGTTATATACTATTACGATATAACGTATAACGTTATATACAATTACGATATAACGTATAACGTTATATACTATAACGATATAACATGTAACGTTATATACTATTACGATATAACGTATAACGTTATATACTATGTCGATATAACATATAACGTTATATACTATTACGATATAACGTATAACGTCATATACTATTACCATATACCGTATAACGTTATATACTGTTACTATATATCGTATAAAGTTATATAGTATAACGATATAGCTTATAACGTTATGTAGTATTACGATATAACGTATAGCGTTATAAACTATATCGATATAACGTATAACGTTATATACTATAACGATATAACGTATAGCGTTATATACTATATCGATATAACGTATAACGTTATATACTATATCGATATAACATATATCGTTATATACTATTACGATATAACGTATAACGTTATATACTATTACGATATAACGTATAACGTTATATACTATTACGATATAACGTATAACGTTATATACTATTACGATATAACGTATAACGTTATATACTATTACTATATATCGTATATCGTTATATAGTATAACGATATGGCGTATAACGTTATATACTATATCGATATAACGTATAACGTTATATACTATTACGATATAACGTAAAACGTTATATACTATTACGATATAACGTATAACGTTATATACTATTACTATATATCGTATAACGTTATATAGTATAACGATATAGCGTATAACGTTATATACTATAACGATATAACGTATAACGTTATATACTATATCGATATAACGTATAACGTTATATACTGTATCGATATAACATGTAACGTTATATACTATTACGATATAACGTATAACGTTATATACTATGTCGATATAACATATAACGTTATATACTATTACGATATAACGTATAACGTCATATACTATTACCATATAACGTATAACGTTATATACTATTACTATATATCGTATAACGTTATATAGTATAACGATATAGCTTATAACGTTATGTAGTATTACGATATAACGTATAGCGTTATATACTATATCGATATAACGTATAACGTTATATACTATTACGATATAACGTAAAACGTTATATACTATTACGATATAACGTATAACGTTATATACTATTACGATATAACGTATAACGTTATATACTATTACTATATATCGTATAACGTTATATAGTATAACGATATAGCGTATAACGTTATATACTATAACGATATAACGTATAACGTTATATACTATAACGATATAACGTATAACGTTATATACTATATCGATATAACGTATAACGTTATGTACTATATCGATATAACATGTAACGTTATATACTATTACGATATAACGTATAACGTTATATACTATATCGATATAACATATAACGTTATATACTATTACGATATAACGTATAACGTTATATACAATTACGATATAACGTATAACGTTATATACTATAACGATATAACATGTAACGTTATATACTACTACGATATAACGTATAACGTTATATACTATATCGATATAACATATAACGTTATATACTATTACGATATAACGTATAACGTTATATACAATTACGATATAACGTATAACGTTATATACTATTACCATATAACGTAAAACGGTATATACTCTTACGATATAACGTATAACGTTATATACTATATCGATATAACGTATAACGTTATATACTATATCGATATAACATATAACGTTATATACTATTACGATATAACGTATAACGTTATATGCTATTACGATATAACGTATAACGTTATATACTATTACGATATAACGTATAACGCTATATACTATTACGATATAACGTATAACGTTATATACTATTACTATATATCGTATATCGTTAGATAGTATAACGATATGGCGTATAACGTTATATACTATTACGATATAACGTAAAACGTTATATACTATTACGATATAACGTATAACGTTATATACTATTACTATATATAGTATAACGTTATATAGTATAACGATATAGCATATAACATTATGTAGTATTACGATATAACGTATAGCGTTATATACTATATCGATATAACGTATAACGTTATATACTATTACGATATAACGTAAAACGTTATATACTATTACGATATAACGTATAACGTTATATGCTATTACTATATATCGTATAACGTTATATAGTATAACGATATAGCGTATAACGTTATATACTATAACGATATAACGTATAACGTTATATACTATATCGATATAACGTATAACGTTATATACTGTATCGATATAACATGTAACGTTATATACTATTACGATATAACGTATAACGTTATATACTATGTCGATATAACATATAACGTTATATACTATTACGATATAACGTATAACGTCATATACTATTACCATATAACGTATAACGTTATATACTATTACTATATATCGTATAACGTTATATAGTATAACGATATAGCTTATAACGTTATGTAGTATTACGATATAACGTATAGCGTTATATACTATATCGATATAACGTATAACGTTATATACTATAACGATATATCGTATAGCGTTATATACTATATCGATATAACGTATAACGTTATATACTATATCGATATAACATATATCGTTATATGCTATTACGATATAACGTATAACGTTATATACTATTACTATATATCGTATATCGTTATATAGTATAACGATATAGCGTATGACGTTATATACTATGACGATATAACGTATAACGTTATGTAGTATAACGATATAGCGTATAACGTTATATACTATAACGATACAACATATAACGTTATATACTATTACGATATAACGTAAAACGTTATATACTATTACGATATAACGTATAACGTTATATACTATTACTATATATCGTATAACGTTATATAGTATAACGATATAGCGTATAACGTTATATACAATAACGATATAACGTATAACGTCATATACTATATCGATATAACGTATAACGTTATATACTATAACGATATAACGTATAACGTTATATACTATAACGATATAACGTATAACGTCATATACTATTACTATATATCGTATAACGTTATATACTATTACGATATAACGTATAACGTTATATACTATTACGATATAACGTATAACGTTATATACTATTACTATATATCGTATAACGTTATATAGTATAACGATATAGCGTATAACGTTATGTAGTATTACGATATAACGTATAGCGTTATAAACTATATCGATATAACGTATAACGTTATATACTATATCGATATAACGTATAACGTTATATACTATAACGATATAACGTATAACGTTATATACTATAACGATATAACGTATAACTTTACGTAGTATTACGATATAACGTATAACGTTATGTAGTATGACGATATAACGTATAACGTTATGTAGTATTACGATATAACGTATAACGTTATGTAGTATGACGATATAACGTATAACGTCATATACTATATCGATATAACTTATAACGTTATATACTATAACGATATAACGTATAGCGTTATATACTATATCGATATAACGTATAACGTTATATACTATATCGATATAACATATAACGTTATATACTATTACGATATAACGTATAACGTTATATACTATTACGATATAACGTATAACGTTATATACTATATCGATATAACGTATAACGTTATATACTATAACGATATAACGTATAACGTTATATACTATAACGATGTAACGTATATCGTTATATACTATAACAATATAACGTATAGCGCCATTTACTATTACTATATATCGTATAACGTTATACACTATTACGATATAACGTATAACGTTATACACTATGACGATATAACGTATAACGTTATGTAGTATTACGATATATCGTATAACGTTATATACTATATCGATATAACGTATAACGTTATATACTATATCGATATAACGTATAACGTTATATACTATAACGATGTAACGTATAACGTTATCTACTATATCGATATAACGTATAACGTTATATACTATATCGATATAACGTATAACGTTATATACTATTTCGATATAACGTATAACGTTATATACTATAACGATGTAACGTATAACGTTATATACTATTACGATATAACGTATAACGTTATATACTATTACTATATATCGTATAACGTTATATAGTATAACGATATAGCGTATAACGTTATGTAGTGTTACGATATAACGTATAGCGTTATATACTATATCGATATAACGTATAACGTTATATACTATATCGATATAACGTATAACGTTATATACTATTTCGATATAACGTATAACGTTATATACTATAACGATGTAACGTATAACGTTATATACTATTACGATATAACGTATAACGTTATATACTATTACTATATATCGTATAACGTTATATACTATTACGATATAACGTATAACGTTATATACTATTACTATATATCGTATAACGTTATATAGTATAACGATATAGCGTATAACGTTATGTAGTGTTACGATATAACGTATAGCGTTATATACTATAACGATATAACGTATAGCGTTATATACTATATCGATATAACGTATAACGTTATATACTATATCGATATAACATATAACGTTATATACTATTACGATATAACGTATAACGTTATATGCTATTACGATATAACGTATAACGTTATATACTATTACGATATAACGTATAACGCTATATACTATTACGATATAACGTATAACGTTATATACTATTACTATATATCGTATATCGTTAGATAGTATAACGATATGGCGTATAACGTTATATACTATGACGATATAACGTATAACGTTACGTAGTATTACGATATAACGTATAACGTTATGTAGTATGACGATATAACGTATAACGTTATGTAGTATTACGATATAACGTATAACGTTATGTAGTATGACGATATAACGTATAACGTCATATACTATATCGATATAACTTATAACGTTATATACTATAACGATATAACGTATAGCGTTATATACTATATCGATATAACGTATAACGTTATATACTATATCGATATAACATATAACGTTATATACTATTACGATATAACGTATAACGTTATATACTATTACGATATAACGTATAACGTTATATACTATAACGATATAACGTATAACGTTATATACTATTACGATATAACGTGAAACGTTATATACTATTACGATATAACGTATAACGTTATATACTATTACTATATATAGTATAACGTTATATAGTATAACGATATAGCATATAACATTATGTAGTATTACGATATAACGTATAGCGTTATATACTATATCGATATAACGTATAACGTTATATACTATTACGATATAACGTAAAACGTTATATACTATTACGATATAACGTATAACGTTATATACTATTACTATATATCGTATAACGTTATATAGTATAACGATATAGCGTATAACGTTATATACTATAACGATATAACGTATAACGTTATATACTATATCGATATAACCTATAACGTTATATACTATATCGATATAACATGTAACTTTATATACTATTACGATATAACGTATAACGTTATATACTATGTCGATATAACATATAACGTAATATACTATTACGATATAACGTATAACGTTATATACTATTACGATATAACGTATAACGTTATATACTATTACGATATAACGTATAACGTTATATACTATTACGATATAACGTATAACGTTATATACTATTACTATATATCGTATATCGTTATATAGTATGAACGATATAGCGTATAACGTTATATACTATGACGATATAACGTATAACGTTATGTAGTATTACGATATAACGTATAACGTTATGTAGTATGACGATATAACGTATAACGTCATATACTATATCGATATAACTTATAACGTTATATACTATAACGATATAACGTATAACGTTATATACTATTACGATATAACGTAAAACGTTATATACTATGTCGATATAACATATAACGTTATATACTATTACGATATAACGTATAACGTCATATACTATTACCATATACCGTATAACGTTATATACTATTACTATATATCGTATAAAGTTATATAGTATAACGATATAGCTTATAACGTTATGTAGTATTACGATATAACGTATAGCGTTATATACTATATCGATATAACGTATAACGTTATATACAATTACGATATAACGTATAACGTTATATACTATAACGATATAACATGTAACGTTATATACTATTACGATATAACGTATAACGTTATATACTATGTCGATATAACATATAACGTTATATACTATTACGATATAACGTATAACGTCATATACTATTACCATATACCGTATAACGTTATATACTATTACTATATATCGTATAAAGTTATATAGTATAACGATATAGCTTATAACGTTATGTAGTATTACGATATAACGTATAGCGTTATATACTATATCGATATAACGTATAACGTTATATACTATAACGATATAACGTATAGCGTTATATACTATATCGATATAACGTATAACGTTATATACTATATCGATATAACATATATCGTTATATACTATTACGATATAACGTATAACGTTATATACTATTACGATATAACGTATAACGTTATATACTATTACTATATATCGTATATCGTTATATAGTATAACGATATGGCGTATAACGTTATATACTATATCGATATAACGTATAACGTTATATACTATTACGATATAACGTAAAACATTATATACTATTACGATATAACGTATAACGTTATATACTATTACTATATATCGTATAACGTTATATAGTATAACGATATAGCGTATAACGTTATATACTATAACGATATAACGTATAACGTTATATACTATATCGATATAACGTATAACGTTATATACTGTATCGATATAACATGTAACGTTATATACTATTACGATATAACGTATAACGTTATATACTATGTCGATATAACATATAACGTTATATACTATTACGATATAACGTATAACGTCATATACTATTACCATATAACGTATAACGTTATATACTATTACTATATATCGTATAACGTTATATAGTATAACGATATAACTTATAACGTTATGTAGTATTACGATATAACGTATAGCGTTATATACTATATCGATATAACGTATAACGTTATATACTATTACGATATAACGTAAAACGTTATATACTATTACGATATAACGTATAACGTTATATACTATTACGATATAACGTATAACGTTATATACTATTACTATATATCGTATAACGTTATATAGTATAACGATATAGCGTATAACGTTATATACTATAACGATATAACGTATAACGTTATATACTATAACGATATAACGTATAACGTTATATACTATATCGATATAACGTATAACGTTATGTACTATATCGATATAACATGTAACGTTATATACTATTACGATATAACGTATAACGTTATATACTATATCGATATAACATATAACGTTATATACTATTACGATATAACGTATAACGTTATATACAATTACGATATAACGTATAACGTTATATGCTATAACGATATAACATGTAACGTTATATACTATTACGATATAACGTATAACGTTATATACTATATCGATATAACATATAACGTTATATACTATTACGATATAACGTATTACGTTATATACAATTACGATATAACGTATAACGTTATATACTATTACCATATAACGTAAAACGGTATATACTCTTACGATATAACGTATAACGTTATATACTATTACGATATAACGTATAACGTTATATACTATTACTATATATCGTATATCGTTATATAGTATAACGATATGGCGTATAACGTTATATACTATGACGATATAACGTATAACGTTACGTAGTATTACGATATAACGTATAACGTTATGTAGTATGACGATATAACGTTTAACGTCATATACTATATCGATATAACGTATAACGTTAAATACTATAACGATATAACGTATAACGTTATATACTATTACGATATAACGTAAAACGTTATATACTATTACGATATAACGTATAACGTTATATACTATTACTATATATAGTATAACGTTATATAGTATAACGATATAGCATATAACATTATGTAGTATTACGATATAACGTATAGCGTTATATACTATATCGATATAACGTATAACGTTATATACTATTACGATATAACGTAAAACGTTATATACTATTACGATATAACGTATAACGTTATATGCTATTACTATATATCGTATAACGTTATATAGTATAACGATATAGCGTATAACGTTATATACTATAACGATATAACGTATAACGTTATAAACTATATCGATATAACGTATAACGTTATATACTGTATCGATATAACATGTAACGTTATATACTATTACGATATAACGTATAACGTTATATACTATGTCGATATAACATATAACGTTATATACTATTACGATATAACGTACAACGTCATATACTATTACCATATAACGTATAACGTTATATACTATTACTATATATCGTATAACGTTATATAGTATAACGATATAGCTTATAACGTTATGTAGTATTACGATATAACGTATAGCGTTATATACTATATCGATATAACGTATAACGTTATATACTATAACGATATATCGTATAGCGTTATATACTATATCGATATAACGTATAACGTTATATACTATATCGATATAACATATATCGTTATATGCTATTACGATATAACGTATAACGTTATATACTATTACTATATATCGTATATCGTTATATAGTATAACGATATAGCGTATGACGTTATATACTATGACGATATAACGTATAACGTTATGTAGTATAACGATATAGCGTATAACGTTATATACTATAACGATATAACGTATAACGTTATATACTATATCGATATAACGTATAACGTTATATACTATATCGATATAACATGTAACGTTATATACTAATACGATATAACGTATAACGTTATATACTATGTCGATATAACCTATAACGTTATATACTATTACGATATAACGTATAACGTCATATACTATTACCATATAACGTATAACGTTATATACTATTACTATATATCGTATAACGTTATATAGTATAACGATATAACGTATAACGTTATATACTATAACGATATAACATGTAACGTTATATACTATTACGATATAACGTATAACGTTATATACTATATCGATATAACATATAACGTTATATACTATTACGATATAACGTAAAACGTTATATACTATTACGATATAACGTATAACGTTATATACTATTACTATATATCGTATAACGTTATATAGTATAACGATATAGCGTATAACGTTATATACTATAACGATATAACGTATAACGTCATATACTATATCGATATAACGTATAACGTTATATACTATAACGATATAACGTTATATAGTATAACGATATAGCGTATAACGTTATGTAGTATTACGATATAACGTATAGCGTTATATACTATAACGATGTAACGTATAACGTTATATACTATATCGATATAACGTATAACGTTATATACTATATCGATATAACGTATAACGTTATATACTATAACGATGTAACGTATAACGTTATGTAGTATTACGATATAACGTATAGCGTTATAAACTATATCGATATAACGTATAACGTTATATACTATATCGTATAACGTTATATAGTATAACGATATAGCGTATAACGTTATGTAGTATTACGATATAACGTATAGCGTTATAAACTATATCGATATAACGTATAACGTTATATACTATAACGTATAACGTTATATACTATAACGATATAACGTATAACGTTATATACTATAACGATGTAACGTATATCGTTATATACTATATCGATATACGTATAACGTTATATACTATATCGATATAACGTATAACGTTATATACTATAACGATGTAACGTATAACGTTATATACTATATCGATATAACGTATAACGTTATATACTATATCGATATAACGTATAACGTTATATACTATAACGATGTAACGTATAACGTTATATACTATTACGATATAACGTATAACGTTATATACTATATCGATATAACGTATAACGTAATATACTATTACGATATAACGTATAACGTTATACACTATGACGATATAACGTATAACGTTATGTAGTATTACGATATATCGTATAACGTTATATACTATATCGATATAACGTATAACGTTATATACTATATCGATATAACGTATAACGTTATATACTATAACGATGTAACGTATAACGTTATATACTATATCGATATAACGTATAACGTTATATACTATATCGATATAACGTATAACGTTATATACTATATCGATATAACGTATAACGTTATATACTATAACGATGTAACGTATAACGTTATATACTATTACGATATAACGTATAACGTTATATACTATTACTATATATCGTATAACGTTATATAGTATAACGATATAGCGTATAACGTTATGTAGTGTTACGATATAACGTATAGCGTTATGTAGTGTTACGATATAACGTATAGCGTTATATACTATATCGATATAACGTATAACGTTATATACTACTACGATATAACGTATAACGTTATATGCTATAACGATGCAACGTTTAACGATATATACAATTACGATATAACGTATAACGTTATATACTCTTACTATATACCGTATAACGTTATATAGTAAAACGATATAACGTATAACGTTATATACTATTACGATATAACGTATAACGTTATATACTATTACGATATAACGTATAACGTTATATACTATTACGATATAACGTATAACGTTATATACTATTATTATATATCGTATAACGTTATATACTAGTACGATATAACGTATAACGTTATACACTATTACGATATAACGTATAACGTTATATACTATTACTATATATCGTATAACGTTATATAGTATAACGATTTAGCGTATAACGTTATGTAGTATTACGATAGAACGTATAGCGTTATATACTACAACGATATAACGTATAACGCCATATACTATTACTATATATCGTATAACGTTATATACTATTACGATATAACGTATAACATTATGTAGTATTACGATAAAACGTATAACGTTATGTAGTATTACGATATAACTTATAACGTTATATACTATTACTATATATCGTATAACGTTATATAGTATAACGATATAGCGCATAACGTTGTGTAGTATTACGATATAACGTATAGCGTTATGTACTATATCGATATAACGTATAACGTTATATACTATAACGATGTAACGTATAACGTTATATACTATAACGATATAACGTATAACGTTATGTAGTATTACGATATAACGTATAACGTTATGTAGTATTACGATATAACGTATAACGTCATATACTATATCGATATAACGTATAACGTCATATACTATATCGATATAACGTATAACGTTATATACTATAACGATATAACGTAGAACGTTATATACTATTACGATATAACGTAAAACGTTATATACTATTACGATATAACGTATAACGTCATATACTATATCGATATAACGTATAACGTTATATACTATTACTATATATCGTATAACGTTATATAGTATAACGATATAGCGTATAACGTTGTGTAGTATTACGATATAACGTATAGCGTTATGTACTATATCGATATAACGTATAACATTATATACTATAACGATGCAACGTATAACGTTATATACTATAACGACATAACGTATAACGTTATGTAGTATTACGATATAACGTATAACGCTATGTAGTATTGCGATATAACGTATAACGTCATATACTATATCGATATAACGTATAACGTCATATACTATATCGATATAACGTATAACGTTATATACTATAGCGATATAACGTAGAACGTTATATACTATTACGATATAACGTAAAACGTTATATACTATTACGATATAACGTATAACGTTATATAATATTACTATATATCGTATATCGTTATATCGTATAACGATATAGCGTATAACGTTATGTAGTATTACGATATAAAGTATAGCTTTAAATACTATATCGATATAACGTAAAAACGTTATATACTGTAACGATGTAACGTATATCGTTATATACTATAACGATATAACGTATAAAGCCATTTACTATTACTGTATATCGTATAACGTTATATACTATTACGATATAACGTATAACGTTATATACTATATCGATATAACGTATAACGTTATATACTATATCGATATAACGTATAACGTTATATACTATATCGATATAACGTATAACGTTATTTACCTTAACGATGTAACGTACAACGTTATATACTATATCGATATAACGTATAACGTTATATACCATATCGATATAACGTATAACGTTATATACTATTACGATATAACGTATAACGTTATATACTATTACGATATAACGTATAACGTTATATGCTATAACGATGTAACGTTTAACGATATATACAATTACGATATAACGTATAACGTTATATACTGTTACTATATACCGTATAACGTTATATAGTAAAACGATATAACGTATAACGTTATATACTATTACGATATAACGTATAACGTTATATACTATAACGATATAACGTATAACGTTATATACTATAACGATATAACGTATAACGTTACGTAGTATTACGATATAACGTATAATGTTATGTAGTATGACGATATAACGTATAACGTTATGTAGCATTACGATATAACGTATAACGTTATGTAGTATGACGATATAACGTATAACGTCATATACTATATCGATATAACTTATAACGTTATATACTATTACGATATAACGTATAACGTTATATACTATATCGATATAACATATAACGTTATATACTATTACAATATAACGTATTACGTTATATACAATTACGATATAACGTATAACGTTATATACTATTACCATATAACGTAAAACGGTATATACTCTTACGATATAACGTATAACGTTATATACTATTACGATATAACGTATAACGTTATATACTATTACTATATATCGTATATCGTTATATAGTATAACGATATGGCGTATAACGTTATATACTATGACGATATAACGTATAACGTTACGTAGTATTACGATATAACGTATAACGTTATGTAGTATGACGATATAACGTTTAACGTCATATACTATATCGATATAACGTATAACGTTAAATACTATAACGATATAACGTATAACGTTATATACTATTACGATATAACGTAAAACGTTATATACTATTACGATATAACGTATAACGTTATATACTATTACTATATATAGTATAACGTTATATAGTATAACGATATAGCATATAACATTATGTAGTATTACGATATAACGTATAGCGTTATATACTATATCGATATAACGTATAACGTTATATACTATTACGATATAACGTAAAACGTTATATACTATTACGATATAACGTATAACGTTATATGCTATTACTATATATCGTATAACGTTATATAGTATAACGATATAGCGTATAACGTTATATACTATAACGATATAACGTATAACGTTATAAACTATATCGATATAACGTATAACGTTATATACTGTATCGATATAACATGTAACGTTATATACTATTACGATATAACGTATAACGTTATATACTATGTCGATATAACATATAACGTTATATACTATTACGATATAACGTATAACGTCATATACTATTACCATATAACGTATAACGTTATATACTACTACTATATATCGTATAACGTTATATAGTATAACGATATAGCTTATAACGTTATGTAGTATTACGATATAACGTATAGCGTTATATACTATATCGATATAACGTATAACGTTATATACTATAACGATATATCGTATAGCGTTATATACTATATCGATATAACGTATAACGTTATATACTATATCGATATAACATATATCGTTATATGCTATTACGATATAACGTATAACGTTATATACTATTACTATATATCGTATATCGTTATATAGTATAACGATATAGCGTATGACGTTATATACTATGACGATATAACGTATAACGTTATGTAGTATAACGATATAGCGTATAACGTTATATACTATAACGATATAACGTATAACGTTATATACTATATCGATATAAACGTATAACGTTATATACTATATCGATATAACGTATAACGTTATATACTATATCGATATAACATGTAACGTTATATACTAATACGATATAACGTATAACGTTATATACTATGTCGATATAACCTATAACGTTATATACTATTACGATATAACGTATAACGTCATATAGTATTACCATATAACGTATAACGTTATATACTATTACTATATATCGTATAACGTTATATAGTATAACGATATAACGTATAACGTTATATACTATAACGATATAACATGTAACGTTATATACTAATACGATATAACGTATAACGTTATATACTATGTCGATATAACCTATAACGTTATATACTATTACGATATAACGTATAACGTCATATACTATTACCATATAACGTATAACGTTATATACTATTACTATATATCGTATAACGTTATATAGTAAAACGATATAACGTATAACGTTATATACTATTACGATATAACGTATAACGTTATATACTATTACGATATAACGTATAACGTTATATATATTACTATATATCGTATATCGTTATATCGTATAACGATATAGCGTATAACGTTATGTAGTATTACGATATAAAGTATAGCTTTAAATACTATATCGATATAACGTAAAACGTTATATACTGTAACGATGTAACGTATATCGTTATATACTATAACGATATAACGTATAAAGCCATTTACTATTACTGTATATCGTATAACGTTATATACTATTACGATATAACGTATAACGTTATATACTATATCGATATAACGTATAACGTTATATACTATATCGATATAACGTATAACGTTATATACTATATCGATATAACGTATAACGTTATTTACCTTAACGATGTAACGTACAACGTTATATACTATATCGATATAACGTATAACGTTATATACCATATCGATATAACGTATAACGTTATATACTATTACGATATAACGTATAACGTTATATACTATTACGATATAACGTATAACGTTTATATGCTATAACGATGTAACGTTTAACGATATATACAATTACGATATAACGTATAACGTTATATACTGTTACTATATACCGTATAACGTTATATAGTAAAACGATATAACGTATAACGTTATATACTATTACGATATAACGTATAACGTTATATACTATTACGATATAACGTATAACGTTATATACTATATCGATATAACATATAACGTTATATACTATTACGATATAACGTAAAACGTTATATACTATTACGATATAACGTATAACGTTATATACTATTACTATATATCGTATAACGTTATATAGTATAACGATATAGCGTATAACGTTATATACAATAACGATATAACGTATAACGTCATATACTATATCGATATAACGTATAACGTTATATACTATAACGATATAACGTATAACGTTATATACTATAACGATATAACGTATAACGTCATATACTATTACTATATATCGTATAACGTTATATACTATTACGATATAACGTATAACGTTATATACTATTACTATATATCGTATAACGTTATATAGTATAACGATATAGCGTATAACGTTATGTAGTATTACGATATAACGTATAGCGTTATAAACTATATCGATATAACGTATAACGTTATATACTATATCGATATAACGTATAACGTTATATACTATAACGATATAACGTATAACGTTATATACTATAACGATATAACGTATAACGTTACGTAGTATTACGATATAACGTATAACGTTATGTAGTATGACGATATAACGTATAACGTTATGTAGTATTACGATATAACGTATAACGTTATGTAGTATGACGATATAACGTATAACGTCATATACTATATCGATATAACTTATAACGTTATATACTATAACGATATAACGTATAGCGTTATATACTATATCGATATAACGTATAACGTTATATACTATATCGATATAACATATAACGTTATATACTATTACGATATAACGTATAACGTTATATACTATTACGATATAACGTATAACGTTATATACTATATCGATATAACGTATAACGTTATATACTATAACGATATAACGTATAACGTTATATACTATAACGATGTAACGTATATCGTTATATACTATAACAATATAACGTATAGCGCCATTTACTATTACTATATATCGTATAACGTTATACACTATTACGATATAACGTATAACGTTATACACTATGACGATATAACGTATAACGTTATGTAGTATTACGATATATCGTATAACGTTATATACTATATCGATATAACGTATAACGTTATATACTATATCGATATAACGTATAACGTTATATACTATAACGATGTAACGTATAACGTTATCTACTATATCGATATAACGTATAACGTTATATACTATATCGATATAACGTATAACGTTATATACTATTTCGATATAACGTATAACGTTATATACTATAACGATGTAACGTATAACGTTATATACTATTACGATATAACGTATAACGTTATATACTATTACTATATATCGTATAACGTTATATAGTATAACGATATAGCGTATAACGTTATGTAGTGTTACGATATAACGTATAGCGTTATACACTATATCGATATAACGTATAACGTTATATACTATATCGATATAACGTATAACGTTATATACTATTTCGATATAACGTATAACGTTATATACTATAACGATGTAACGTATAACGTTATATACTATTACGATATAACGTATAACGTTATATACTATTACTATATATCGTATAACGTTATATACTATTACGATATAACGTATAACGTTATATACTATTACTATATATCGTATAACGTTATATAGTATAACGATATAGCGTATAACGTTATGTAGTGTTACGATATAACGTATAGCGTTATATACTATAACGATATAACGTATAACGTTATATACTATAACGATATAACGTATAACGTTATATACTATAACGATATAACGTATAACGTCATATACTATTACTATATATCGTATAACGTTATATACTATTACGATATAACGTATAACGTTATATACTATTACTATATATCGTATAACGTTATATAGTATAACGATATAGCGTATAACGTTATGTAGTATTACGATATAACGTATAGCGTTATAAACTATATCGATATAACGTATAACGTTATATACTATATCGATATAACGTATAACGTTATATACTATAACGATATAACGTATAACGTTATATACTATAACGATATAACGTATAACGTTACGTAGTATTACGATATAACGTATAACGTTATGTAGTATGACGATATAACGTATAACGTTATGTAGTATTACGATATAACGTATAACGTTATGTAGTATGACGATATAACGTATAACGTCATATACTATATCGATATAACTTATAACGTTATATACTATAACGATATAACGTATAGCGTTATATACTATATCGATATAACGTATAACGTTATATACTATATCGATATAACATATAACGTTATATACTATTACGATATAACGTATAACGACGTTATATACTATTACGATATAACGTATAACGTTATATACTATATCGATATAACGTATAACGTTATATACTATAACGATATAACGTATAACGTTATATACTATAACGATGTAACGTATATCGTTATATACTATAACAATATAACGTATAGCGCCATTTACTATTACTATATATCGTATAACGTTATACACTATTACGATATAACGTATAACGTTATACACTATGACGATATAACGTATAACGTTATGTAGTATTACGATATATCGTATAACGTTATATACTATATCGATATAACGTATAACGTTATATACTATATCGATATGACGTATAACGTTATATACTATAACGATGTAACGTATAACGTTATCTACTATATCGATATAACGTATAACGTTATATACTATATCGATATAACGTATAACGTTATATACTATTTCGATATAACGTATAACGTTATATACTATAACGATGTAACGTATAACGTTATATACTATTACGATATAACGTATAACGTTATATACTATTACTATATATCGTATAACGTTATATAGTATAACGATATAGCGTATAACGTTATGTAGTGTTACGATATAACGTATAGCGTTATATACTATACCGATATAACGTATAACGTTATATACTATATCGATATAACGTATAACGTTATATACTATTTCGATCTAACGTATAACGTTATATACTATAACGATGTAACGTATAACGTTATATACTATTACGATATAACGTATAACGTTATATACTATTACTATATATCGTATAACGTTATATACTATTACGATATAACGTATAACGTTATATACTATTACTATATATCGTATAACGTTATATAGTATAACGATATAGCGTATAACGTTATGTAGTGTTACGATATAACGTATAGCGTTATATACTATAACGATATAACGTATAGCTTTATATACTATATCGATATAACGTATAACGTTATATACTATATCGATATAACATATAACGTTATATACTATTACGATATAACGTATAACGTTATATGCTATTACGATATAACGTATAACGTTATATACTATTACGATATAACGTATAACGCTATATACTATTACGATATAACGTATAACGTTATATACTATTACTATATATCGTATATCGTTAGATAGTATAACGATATGGCGTATAACGTTATATACTATGACGATATAACGTATAACGTTACGTAGTATTACGATATAACGTATAACGTTATGTAGTATGACGATATAACGTATAACGTTATGTAGTATTACGATATAACGTATAACGTTATGTAGTATGACGATATAACGTATAACGTCATATACTATATCGATATAACTTATAACGTTATATACTATAACGATATAACGTATAGCGTTATATACTATATCGATATAACGTATAACGTTATATACTATATCGATATAACATATAACGTTATATACTATTACGATATAACGTATAACGTTATATACTATTACGATATAACGTATAACGTTATATACTATAACGATATAACGTATAACGTTATATACTATTACGATATAACGTGAAACGTTATATACTATTACGATATAACGTATAACGTTATATACTATTACTATATATAGTATAACGTTATATAGTATAACGATATAGCATATAACATTATGTAGTATTACGATATAACGTATAGCGTTATATACTATATCGATATAACGTATAACGTTATATACTATTACGATATAACGTAAAACGTTATATACTATTACGATATAACGTATAACGTTATATACTATTACTATATATCGTATAACGTTATATAGTATAACGATATAGCGTATAACGTTATATACTATAACGATATAACGTATAACGTTATATACTATATCGATATAACCTATAACGTTATATACTATATCGATATAACATGTAACTTTATATACTATTACGATATAACGTATAACGTTATATACTATGTCGATATAACATATAACGTAATATACTATTACGATATAACGTATAACGTTATATACTATTACGATATAACGTATAACGTTATATACTATTACTATATATCGTATAAAGTTATATAGTATGAACGATATAGCGTATAACGTTATATACTATGACGATATAACGTATAACGTTATGTAGTATTACGATATAACGTATAACGTTATGTAGTATGACGATATAACGTATAACGTCATATACTATATCGATATAACTTATAACGTTATATACTATAACGATATAACGTATAACGTTATATACTATTACGATATAACGTAAAACGTTATATACTATGTCGATATAACATATAACGTTATATACTATTA
The DNA here is from genome assembly GCF_024516045.1 of Bombus affinis. NCBI lineage: Eukaryota > Metazoa > Arthropoda > Insecta > Hymenoptera > Apidae > Bombus > Bombus affinis. The sequence continues at coordinate 119,420 of NC_066351.1, forward strand.
CGATATAACGTATAACGTCATATACTATTACCATATACCGTGTAACGTTATATACTATTACTATATATCGTATAAAGTTATATAGTATAACGATATAGCTTATAACGTTATGTAGTATTACGATATAACGTATAGCGTTATATACTATATCGATATAACGTATAACGTTATATACAATTACGATATAACGTATAACGTTATATACTATAACGATATAACATGTAACGTTATATACTATTACGATATAACGTATAACGTTATATACTATGTCGATATAACATATAACGTTATATACTATTACGATATAACGTATAACGTCATATACTATTACCATATACCGTATAACGTTATATACTATTACTATATATCGTATAAAGTTATATAGTATAACGATATAGCTTATAACGTTATGTAGTATTACGATATAACGTATAGCGTTATATACTATATCGATATAACGTATAACGTTATATACAATTACGATATAACGTATAACGTTATATACTATAACGATATAACATGTAACGTTATATACTATTACGATATAACGTATAACGTTATATACTATGTCGATATAACATATAACGTTATATACTATTACGATATAACGTATAACGTCATATACTATTACCATATACCGTATAACGTTATATACTATTACTATATATCGTATAAAGTTATATAGTATAACGATATAGCTTATAACGTTATGTAGTATTACGATATAACGTATAGCGTTATATACTATATCGATATAACGTATAACGTTATATACTATAACGATATAACGTATAGCGTTATATACTATATCGATATAACGTATAACGTTATATACTATATCGATATAACATATATCGTTATATACTATTACGATATAACGTATAACGTTATATACTATTACGATATAACGTATAACGTTATATACTATTACGATATAACGTATAACGTTATATACTATTACGATATAACGTATAACGTTATATACTATTACTATATATCGTATATCGTTATATAGTATAACGATATGGCGTATAACGTTATATACTATATCGATATAACGTATAACGTTATATACTATTACGATATAACGTAAAACGTTATATACTATTACGATATAACGTATAACGTTATATACTATTACTATATATCGTATAACGTTATATAGTATAACGATATAGCGTATAACGTTATATACTATAACGATATAACGTATAACGTTATATACTATATCGATATAACGTATAACGTTATATACTGTATCGATATAACATGTAACGTTATATACTATTACGATATAACGTATAACGTTATATACTATGTCGATATAACATATAACGTTATATACTATTACGATATAACGTATAACGTCATATACTATTACCATATAACGTATAACGTTATATACTATTACTATATATCGTATAACGTTATATAGTATAACGATATAACTTATAACGTTATGTAGTATTACGATATAACGTATAGCGTTATATACTATATCGATATAACGTATAACGTTATATACTATTACGATATAACGTAAAACGTTATATACTATTACGATATAACGTATAACGTTATATACTATTACGATATAACGTATAACGTTATATACTATTACTATATATCGTATAACGTTATATAGTATAACGATATAGCGTATAACGTTATATACTATAACGATATAACGTATAACGTTATATACTATAACGATATAACGTATAACGTTATATACTATATCGATATAACGTATAACGTTATGTACTATATCGATATAACATGTAACGTTATATACTATTACGATATAACGTATAACGTTATATACTATATCGATATAACATATAACGTTATATACTATTACGATATAACGTATAACGTTATATACAATTACGATATAACGTATAACGTTATATGCTATAACGATATAACATGTAACGTTATATACTATTACGATATAACGTATAACGTTATATACTATATCGATATAACATATAACGTTATATACTATTACGATATAACGTATTACGTTATATACAATTACGATATAACGTATAACGTTATATACTATTACCATATAACGTAAAACGGTATATACTCTTACGATATAACGTATAACGTTATATACTATTACGATATAACGTATAACGTTATATACTATTACTATATATCGTATATCGTTATATAGTATAACGATATGGCGTATAACGTTATATACTATGACGATATAACGTATAACGTTACGTAGTATTACGATATAACGTATAACGTTATGTAGTATGACGATATAACGTTTAACGTCATATACTATATCGATATAACGTATAACGTTAAATACTATAACGATATAACGTATAACGTTATATACTATTACGATATAACGTAAAACGTTATATACTATTACGATATAACGTATAACGTTATATACTATTACTATATATAGTATAACGTTATATAGTATAACGATATAGCATATAACATTATGTAGTATTACGATATAACGTATAGCGTTATATACTATATCGATATAACGTATAACGTTATATACTATTACGATATAACGTAAAACGTTATATACTATTACGATATAACGTATAACGTTATATGCTATTACTATATATCGTATAACGTTATATAGTATAACGATATAGCGTATAACGTTATATACTATAACGATATAACGTATAACGTTATAAACTATATCGATATAACGTATAACGTTATATACTGTATCGATATAACATGTAACGTTATATACTATTACGATATAACGTATAACGTTATATACTATGTCGATATAACATATAACGTTATATACTATTACGATATAACGTATAACGTCATATACTATTACCATATAACGTATAACGTTATATACTATTACTATATATCGTATAACGTTATATAGTATAACGATATAGCTTATAACGTTATGTAGTATTACGATATAACGTATAGCGTTATATACTATATCGATATAACGTATAACGTTATATACTATAACGATATATCGTATAGCGTTATATACTATATCGATATAACGTATAACGTTATATACTATATCGATATAACATATATCGTTATATGCTATTACGATATAACGTATAACGTTATATACTATTAATATATCGTATATCGTTATATAGTATAACGATATAGCGTATGACGTTATATACTATGACGATATAACGTATAACGTTATGTAGTATAACGATATAGCGTATAACGTTATATAGTATAACGATATAGCTTATAACGTTATGTAGTATTACGATATAACGTATAGCGTTATATACTATATCGATATATCGTATAACGTTATATAGTATAACGATATAGCGTATAACGTTATAAACTATATCGATATAACGTATAACGTTATATACTGTATCGATATAACATGTAACGTTATATACTATTACGATATAACGTATAACGTTATATACTATGTCGATATAACATATAACGTTATATACTATTACGATATAACGTATAACGTCATATACTATTACCATATAACGTATAACGTTATATACTATTACTATATATCGTATAACGTTATATAGTATAACGATATAGCTTATAACGTTATGTAGTATTACGATATAACGTATAGCGTTATATACTATATCGATATATCGTATAACGTTATATAGTATAACGATATAGCGTATAACGTTATATACTATAACGATATAACGTATAACGTCATATACTATATCGATATAACGTATAACGTTATATACTATAACGATATAACGTATAACGTTATATACTATAACGATATAACGTATAACGTCATATACTATTACTATATATCGTATAACGTTATATACTATTACGATATAACGTATAACGTTATATACTATTACTATATATCGTATAACGTTATATAGTATAACGATATAGCGTATAACGTTATGTAGTATTACGATATAACGTATAGCGTTATAAACTATATCGATATAACGTATAACGTTATATACTATAACGTATAACGTTATATACTATAACGATATAACGTATAACGTTATATACTATAACGATGTAACGTATAACGTTATATACTATTACTATATATCGTATAACGTTATATAGTATAACGATATAGCGTATAACGTTATATACTATAACGATATAACGTATAACGTTACGTAGTATTACGATATAACGTATAACGTTATGTAGTATGACGATATAACGTATAACGTTATGTAGTATTACGATATAACGTATAACGTTATGTAGTATGACGATATAACGTATAACGTCATATACTATATCGATATAACTTATAACGTTATTTACTATAACGATATAACGTATAGCGTTATTATACTATATCGATATAACGTATAACGTTATATACTATATCGATATAACATATAACGTTATATACTATTACGATATAACGTATAACGTTATATACTATTACGATATAACGTATAACGTTATATACTATAACGATATAACGTATAACGTTATATACTATTACGATATAACGTGAAACGTTATATACTATTACGATATAACGTATAACGTTATATACTATTACTATATATTAGTATAACGTTATATAGTATAACGATATAGCATATAACATTATGTAGTATTACGATATAACGTATAGCGTTATATACTATATCGATATAACGTATAACGTTATATACTATTACGATATAACGTAAAACGTTATATACTATTACGATATAACGTATAACGTTATATACTATTACTATATATCGTATAACGTTATATAGTATAACGATATAGCGTATAACGTTATATACTATAACGATATAACGTATAACGTTATATACTATATCGATATAACCTATAACGTTATATACTATATCGATATAACATGTAACTTTATATACTATTACGATATAACGTATAACGTTATATACTATGTCGATATAACATATAACGTAATATACTATTACGATATAACGTATAACGTTATATACTATTACGATATAACGTATAACGTTATATACTATTACTATATATCGTATAAAGTTATATAGTATGAACGATATAGCGTATAACGTTATATACTATGACGATATAACGTATAACGTTATGTAGTATTACGATATAACGTATAACGTTATGTAGTATGACGATATAACGTATAACGTCATATACTATATCGATATAACTTATAACGTTATATACTATAACGATATAACGTATAACGTTATATACTATTACGATATAACGTAAAACGTTATATACTATGTCGATATAACATATAACGTTATATACTATTACGATATAACGTATAACGTCATATACTATTACCATATACCGTATAACGTTATATACTATTACTATATATCGTATAAAGTTATATAGTATAACGATATAGCTTATAACGTTATGTAGTATTACGATATAACGTATAGCGTTATATACTATATCGATATAACGTATAACGTTATATACAATTACGATATAACGTATAACGTTATATACTATAACGATATAACATGTAACGTTATATACTATTACGATATAACGTATAACGTTATATACTATGTCGATATAACATATAACGTTATATACTATTACGATATAACGTATAACGTCATATACTATTACCATATACCGTATAACGTTATATACTATTACTATATATCGTATAAAGTTATATAGTATAACGATATAGCTTATAACGTTATGTAGTATTACGATATAACGTATAGCGTTATATACTATATCGATATAACGTATAACGTTATATACAATTACGATATAACGTATAACGTTATATACTATAACGATATAACATGTAACGTTATATACTATTACGATATAACGTATAACGTTATATACTATGTCGATATAACATATAACGTTATATACTATTACGATATAACGTATAACGTCATATACTATTACCATATACCGTATAACGTTATATACTATTACTATATATCGTATAAAGTTATATAGTATAACGATATAGCTTATAACGTTATGTAGTATTACGATATAACGTATAGCGTTATATACTATATCGATATAACGTATAACGTTATATACTATAACGATATAACGTATAGCGTTATATACTATATCGATATAACGTATAACGTTATATACTATATCGATATAACATATATCGTTATATACTATTACGATATAACGTATAACGTTATATACTATTACGATATAACGTATAACGTTATATACTATTACGATATAACGTATAACGTTATATACTATTACGATATAACGTATAACGTTATATACTATTACTATATATCGTATATCGTTATATAGTATAACGATATGGCGTATAACGTTATATACTATATCGATATAACGTATAACGTTATATACTATTACGATATAACGTAAAACGTTATATACTATTACGATATAACGTATAACGTTATATACTATTACTATATATCGTATAACGTTATATAGTATAACGATATAGCGTATAACGTTATATACTATAACGATATAACGTATAACGTTATATACTATATCGATATAACGTATAACGTTATATACTGTATCGATATAACATGTAACGTTATATACTATTACGATATAACGTATAACGTTATATACTATGTCGATATAACATATAACGTTATATACTATTACGATATAACGTATAACGTCATATACTATTACCATATAACGTATAACGTTATATACTATTACTATATATCGTATAACGTTATATAGCATAACGATATAACTTATAACGTTATGTAGTATTACGATATAACGTATAGCGTTATATACTATATCGATATAACGTATAACGTTATATACTATTACGATATAACGTAAAACGTTATATACTATTACGATATAACGTATAACGTTATATACTATTACGATATAACGTATAACGTTATATACTATTACTATATATCGTATAACGTTATATAGTATAACGATATAGCGTATAACGTTATATACTATAACGATATAACGTATAACGTTATATACTATAACGATATAACGTATAACGTTATATACTATATCGATATAACGTATAACGTTATGTACTATATCGATATAACATGTAACGTTATATACTATTACGATATAACGTATAACGTTATATACTATATCGATATAACATATAACGTTATATACTATTACGATATAACGTATAACGTTATATACAATTACGATATAACGTATAACGTTATATGCTATAACGATATAACATGTAACGTTATATACTATTACGATATAACGTATAACGTTATATACTATATCGATATAACATATAACGTTATATACTATTACGATATAACGTATTACGTTATATACAATTACGATATAACGTATAACGTTATATACTATTACCATATAACGTAAAACGGTATATACTCTTACGATATAACGTATAACGTTATATACTATTACGATATAACGTATAACGTTATATACTATTACTATATATCGTATATCGTTATATAGTATAACGATATGGCGTATAACGTTATATACTATGACGATATAACGTATAACGTTACGTAGTATTACGATATAACGTATAACGTTATGTAGTATGACGATATAACGTTTAACGTCATATACTATATCGATATAACGTATAACGTTAAATACTATAACGATATAACGTATAACGTTATATACTATTACGATATAACGTAAAACGTTATATACTATTACGATATAACGTATAACGTTATATACTATTACTATATATAGTATAACGTTATATAGTATAACGATATAGCATATAACATTATGTAGTATTACGATATAACGTATAGCGTTATATACTATATCGATATAACGTATAACGTTATATACTATTACGATATAACGTAAAACGTTATATACTATTACGATATAACGTATAACGTTATATGCTATTACTATATATCGTATAACGTTATATAGTATAACGATATAGCGTATAACGTTATATACTATAACGATATAACGTATAACGTTATAAACTATATCGATATAACGTATAACGTTATATACTGTATCGATATAACATGTAACGTTATATACTATTACGATATAACGTATAACGTTATATACTATGTCGATATAACATATAACGTTATATACTATTACGATATAACGTATAACGTCATATACTATTACCATATAACGTATAACGTTATATACTATTACTATATATCGTATAACGTTATATAGTATAACGATATAGCTTATAACGTTATGTAGTATTACGATATAACGTATAGCGTTATATACTATATCGATATAACGTATAACGTTATATACTATAACGATATATCGTATAGCGTTATATACTATATCGATATAACGTATAACGTTATATACTATATCGATATAACATATATCGTTATATGCTATTACGATATAACGTATAACGTTATATACTATTACTATATATCGTATATCGTTATATAGTATAACGATATAGCGTATGACGTTATATACTATGACGATATAACGTATAACGTTATGTAGTATAACGATATAGCGTATAACGTTATATAGTATAACGATATAGCTTATAACGTTATGTAGTATTACGATATAACGTATAGCGTTATATACTATATCGATATATCGTATAACGTTATATAGTATAACGATATAGCGTATAACGTTATAAACTATATCGATATAACGTATAACGTTATATACTGTATCGATATAACATGTAACGTTATATACTATTACGATATAACGTATAACGTTATATACTATGTCGATATAACATATAACGTTATATACTATTACGATATAACGTATAACGTCATATACTATTACCATATAACGTATAACGTTATATACTATTACTATATATCGTATAACGTTATATAGTATAACGATATAGCTTATAACGTTATGTAGTATTACGATATAACGTATAGCGTTATATACTATATCGATATATCGTATAACGTTATATAGTATAACGATATAGCGTATAACGTTATATACTATAACGATATAACGTATAACGTCATATACTATATCGATATAACGTATAACGTTATATACTATAACGATATAACGTATAACGTTATATACTATAACGATATAACGTATAACGTCATATACTATTACTATATATCGTATAACGTTATATACTATTACGATATAACGTATAACGTTATATACTATTACTATATATCGTATAACGTTATATAGTATAACGATATAGCGTATAACGTTATGTAGTATTACGATATAACGTATAGCGTTATAAACTATATCGATATAACGTATAACGTTATATACTATAACGTATAACGTTATATACTATAACGATATAACGTATAACGTTATATACTATAACGATGTAACGTATATCGTTATATACTATAACAATATAACGTATAGCGCCATTTACTATTACTATATATCGTATAACGTTATACACTATTACGATATAACGTATAACGTTATACACTATGACGATATAACGTATAACGTTATGTAGTATTACGATATATCGTATAACGTTATATACTATATCGATATAACGTATAACGTTATATACTATATCGATATAACGTATAACGTTATATACTATAACGATGTAACGTATAACGTTATATACTATATCGATATAACGTATAACGTTATATACTATATCGATATAACGTATAACGTTATATACTATATCGATATAACGTATAACGTTATATACTATAACGATGTAACGTATAACGTTATATACTATTACGATATAACGTATAACGTTATATACTATTACTATATATCGTATAACGTTATATAGTATAACGATATAGCGTATAACGTTATGTAGTGTTACGATATAACGTATAGCGTTATATACTATATCGATATAACGTATAACGTTATATACTACTACGATATAACGTATAACGTTATATGCTATAACGATGCAACGTTTAACGATATATACAATTACGATATAACGTATAACGTTATATACTCTTACTATATACCGTATAACGTTATATAGTAAAACGATATAACGTATAACGTTATATACTATTACGATATAACGTATAACGTTATATACTATTACGATATAACGTATAACGTTATATACTATTACGATATAACGTATAACGTTATATACTATTATTATATATCGTATAACGTTATATACTAGTACGATATAACGTATAACGTTATACACTATTACGATATAACGTATAACGTTATATACTATTACTATATATCATATAACGTTATATAGTATAACGATTTAGCGTATAACGTTATGTAGTATTACGATAGAACGTATAGCGTTATATACTACAACGATATAACGTATAACGCCATATACTATTACTATATATCGTATAACGTTATATACTATTACGATATAACGTATAACATTATGTAGTATTACGATAAAACGTATAACGTTATGTAGTATTACGATATAACTTATAACGTTATATACTATTACTATATATCGTATAACGTTATATAGTATAACGATATAGCGCATAACGTTGTGTAGTATTACGATATAACGTATAGCGTTATGTACTATATCGATATAACGTATAACGTTATATACTATAACGATGTAACGTATAACGTTATATACTATAACGATATAACGTATAACGTTATGTAGTATTACGATATAACGTATAACGTTATGTAGTATTACGATATAACGTATAACGTCATATACTATATCGATATAACGTATAACGTCATATACTATATCGATATAACGTATAACGTTATATACTATAACGATATAACGTAGAACGTTATATACTATTACGATATAACGTAAAACGTTATATACTATTACGATATAACGTATAACGTCATATACTATATCGATATAACGTATAACGTTATATACTATTACTATATATCGTATAACGTTATATAGTATAACGATATAGCGTATAACGTTATGTAGTATTACGATATAACGTATAGCGTTATATACTATAACGATATAACGTATAACGCCATATACTATTACTATATATCGTATAACGTTATATACTATTACGATATAACGTATAACGTTATGTAGTATTACGATATAACTTATAACGTTATATACTATTACTATATATCGTATAACGTTATATAGTATAACGATATAGCGTATAACGTTGTGTAGTATTACGATATAACGTATAGCGTTATGTACTATATCGATATAACGTATAACATTATATACTATAACGATGCAACGTATAACGTTATATACTATAACGACATAACGTATAACGTTATGTAGTATTACGATATAACGTATAACGCTATGTAGTATTGCGATATAACGTATAACGTCATATACTATATCGATATAACGTATAACGTCATATACTATATCGATATAACGTATACCGCTATATACTATAGCGATATAACGTAGAACGTTATATACTATTACGATATAACGTAAAACGTTATATACTATTACGATATAACGTATAACGTTGTATAATATTACTATATATCGTATATCGTTATATCGTATAACGATATAGCGTATAACGTTATGTAGTATTACGATATAAAGTATAGCTTTAAATACTATATCGATATAACGTAAAACGTTATATACTGTAACGATGTAACGTATATCGTTATATACTATAACGATATAACGTATAAAGCCATTTACTATTACTGTATATCGTATAACGTTATATACTATTACGATATAACGTATAACGTTATATACTATATCGATATAACGTATAACGTTATATACTATATCGATATAACGTATAACGTTATATACTATATCGATATAACGTATAACGTTATTTACCTTAACGATGTAACGTACAACGTTATATACTATATCGATATAACGTATAACGTTATATACCATATCGATATAACGTATAACGTTATATACTATTACGATATAACGTATAACGTTATATACTATTACGATATAACGTATAACGTTATATGCTATAACGATGTAACGTTTAACGATATATACAATTACGATATAACGTATAACGTTATATACTGTTACTATATACCGTATAACGTTATATAGTAAAACGATATAACGTATAACGTTATATACTATTACGATATAACGTATAACGTTATATACTATTACGATATAACGTATAACGTTATATACTATTACGATATAACGTATAACGTTATATGCTATAACGATGTAACGTTTAACGTTACATACTATAACGATGTAATGTATAACGTTATATACTATAACAATATAACGTATAACGTCATATACTATTACTATATATCGTATAACGTTATATACTATTACGATATAACGTATGACGTTATATACTATTACTATATATCGTATAACGTTATATAGTATAACGATATAGCGTATAACGTTATGTAGTATTACGATATAACGTATAGCGTTATATACTATATCGATATAACGTATAACGTTATGTAGTATTACGATATAAAGTATAGCTTTATATACTACATCGATATAACGTAAAACGTTATATACTGTAACGATGTAACGTATAACGTTTCATACTATAACGATATAACGTATAGCGCCATTTACAATTACTATATATCGTATAACGTTATATACTATTACGATATAACGTATAACGTTATATACTGTGACGATATAACGTATAACGTTATGAAGTATTACGATATATCGTATAACGTTATATACTATTACGATATAACGTATAACGTTATGTAGTATTACGATATAACGTATAACGTTATATACTATTACTATATATCGTATAACGTTATATACTATAACGATATAACGTATAACGTTATATACTATATCGATATAACGTATAACGTTATGTACTATATCGATATAACGTATAACGTTATATACAATATCGATATAACGTATAACGTTATATACTATATCGATATAACGTATAACGTTATATACTATAACGATATAACGTATAACGTTATATACTATATCGATATAACGTATAACGTTATATACTAGTACGATATAACGTATAACGTTATACACTATTACGATATAACGTATAACGTTATATACTATTACTATGTATCGCATAACGTTATATAGTATAACGATATAGCGTATAACGTTATGTAGTATTACGATATAACGTATAGCGTTATGTAGTATTACGATAAAACGTATAACGTTATGTAGTATTACGATATTACTTATAACGTTATATACTATTACTATATATCGTATAACGTTATATAGTATAACGATATAGCGTATAACGTTGTGTAGTATTACAATATAACGTATAGCGTTATGTACTATATCGATATAACGTATAACGTTATATACTATTACTATATATAGTTTAACGTTATATAGTATAACGATATAGCCTATAACGTTATGTAGTATTACGATATAACGTATAGCGTTATATACTATATCGATATAACGTATAACGTTATATACTATATCGATATAACGTATAACGTTATATACTATAACGATGTAACGTATAACGTTATATACTATATCGATATAACGTATAACGTTATATACCATATCGATATAACGTATAACGTTATACACTATTACGATATAACGTATAACGTTATATACTATTACGATATAACGTATAACGTTATATACTATTACTATATATCGTATAACGTTATATAGTATAACGATATAGCGTATAACGTTATGTAGTATTACGATATAACGTATAGCGTTATATACTATAACGATGTAACGTATAACGTTATATACTATAACGATGTAACGTATAACGTTATATACTATAACGATATAACGTATAACGTTATGTAGTATTACGATATAACGTATAGCGTTATATACTATATCGATATATCATATAACGTTATATACTATATCGATATAACGTATAACGTTATATACTATATCGATATAACGTATAACGTTATATACTATATCGATATAACGTATAACGTTATATACTATAACGATATAACGTATAACGTTATATACTATATCGATATAACGTATAACGTTATATACTAGTACGATATAACGTATAACGTTATATACTATTACGATATAACGTATAACGTTATATACTATTACTACATATCGTATAACGTTATATAGTATAACGATATAGCGTATAACGTTATGTAGTATTACGATATAACGTATAGCGTTATATACTATAACGATATAACGTATAACGCCATATACTATTACTATATATCGTATAACGTTATATACTATTACGATATAACGTATAACGTTATGTAGTATTACGATAAAACGTATAACGTTATGTAATATTACGATATAACTTATAACGTTATATACTATTACTATATATCGTATAACGTTATATAGTATAACGATATAGCGTATAACGTTGTGTAGTATTACGATATAACGTATAGCGTTATGTACTATATCGATATAACGTACAACGTTATATACTATAACGATGCAACGTATAACGTTATAAACTATAACGACATAACGTATAACGTTATGTAGTATTACGATATAACGTATAACGCTATGTAGTATTACGATATAACGTATAACGTCATATACTATATCGATATAACGTATAACGTCATATACTATATCGATATAACGTATAACGTTATATACTATAGCGATATAACGTAGAACGTTATATACTATTACGATATAACGTAAAACGTTATATACTATTACGATATAACGTATAACGTTATATACTATGACGATATAACGTATAACGTTATGTAGTATTACGATATATCGTATAACGTTATATACTATTTCGATATAACGTATAACGTTATGTAGTATTACGATATAACGTATAACGTTATGTAGTATTACGATATAAAGTATAGCTTTATATACTACATCGATATAACGTAAAACGTTATATACTGTAACGATGTAACGTATAACGTTTCATACTATAACGATATAACATATAGCGCCATTTACAATTACTATATATCGTATAACGTTATATACTATTACGATATAACGTATAACGTTATATACTATGACGATATAACGTATAACGTTATGTAGAATTACGATATATCGTATAACGTTATATACTATTACGATATAACGTATAACGTTATGTAGTATTACGATATAACCCATAACGTTATATACTATTACTATATATCGTATACCGTTATATACTATGACGATATAACGTATAACGTTATGTAGTAATACGATATAACGTATAACGTTGTGTAGTATTACGATATAACGTATAGCGTTATGTACTATATCGATATAACGTATAACGTTATATAGTATATCGATATAACGTATAAAGTTATATACTATAACGATGTAACGTATAACGTTATATACTATATCGATATAACGTATAACGTTATGTACTATATCGATATAACGTATAACGTTATATACTATATCGATATAACGTATAACGTTATATACTATATCGATATAACGTATAACGTTATATACTATAACGATATAACGTATAACGTTATATACTATATCGATATAACGTATAACGTTATATACTAGTACGATATAACGTATAACGTTATACACTATTACGATATAACGTATAACGTTATATACTATTACTATATATCGTATAACGTTATATAGTATAACGATATAGCGTATAACGTTGTGTAGTATTACGATATAACGTATAGCGTTATGTACTATATCGATATAACGTATAACGTTATATACTATTACTATATATAGTTTAACGTTATATAGTATAACGATATAGCCTATAACGTTATGTTGTATTACGATATAACGTATAGCGTTATATACTATATCGATATAAGGTATAACGTTATATACTATATCGATATAACGTATAACGTTATATACTATAACGATGTAACGTATAACGTTATATACTATATCGATATAACGTATAACGTTATATACCATATCGATATAACGTATAACGTTATACACTATTACGATATAACGTATAACGTTATATACTATTACGATATAACGTATAACGTTATATACTATTAGTATATATCGTATAACGTTATATAGTATAACGATATAGCGTATAACGTTATGTAGTGTTACGATATAACGTATAGCGTTATATACTATATCGATATAACGTATAACGTTATATACTACTACGATATAACGTATAACGTTATATACTATTACGATATAACGTATAACGTTATGTAGTATTACGATATAACGTATAACGTTATGTAGTATTACGATATAAAGTATTGCTTTATATACTACATCGATATAACGTAAAACGTTATATACTGTAACGATGTAACGTATAACGTTTCATACTATAACGATATAACGTATAGCGCCATTTACAATTACTATATATCGTATAACGTTATATACTATTACGATATAACGTATAACGTTATATACTATGACGATATAACGTATAACGTTATGTAGTATTACGATATATCGTATAACGTTATATACTATTACGATATAACGTATAACGTTATGTAGTATTACGATATAACGTATAACGTTATATACTATTACTATATATCGTATAACGTTATATACTATAACGATATAACGTATAACGTTATATACTATATCGATATAACGTATAACGTTATGTACTATATCGATATAACGTATAACGTTATATACAATATCGATATAACGTATAACGTTATATACTATATCGATATAACGTATAACGTTATATACTATAACGATATAACGTATAACGTTATATACTATATCGATATAACGTATAACGTTATATACTAGTACGATATAACGTATAACGTTATACACTATTACGATATAACGTATAACGTTATATACTATTACTATGTATCGCATAACGTTATATAGTATAACGATATAGCGTATAACGTTATGTAGTATTACGATATAACGTATAGCGTTATGTAGTATTACGATAAAACGTATAACGTTATGTAGTATTACGATATTACTTATAACGTTATATACTATTACTATATATCGTATAACGTTATATAGTATAACGATATAGCGTATAACGTTGTGTAGTATTACAATATAACGTATAGCGTTATGTACTATATCGATATAACGTATAACGTTACATACTATTACTATATATAGTTTAACGTTATATAGTATAACGATATAGCCTATAACGTTATGTAGTATTACGATATAACGTATAGCGTTATATACTATATCGATATAACGTATAACGTTATATACTATATCGATATAACGTATAACGTTATATACTATAACGATGTAACGTATAACGTTATATACTATATCGATATAACGTATAACGTTATATACCATATCGATATAACGTATAACGTTATACACTATTACGATATAACGTATAACGTTATATACTATTACGATATAACGTATAACGTTATATACTATTACTATATATCGTATAACGTTATATAGTATAACGATATAGCGTATAACGTTATGTAGTGTTACGATATAACGTATAGCGTTATATACTATATCGATATAACGTATAACGTTATATACTACTACGATATAACGTATAACGTTATATGCTATAACGATGTAACGTTTAACGATATATACAATTACGATATAACGTATAACGTTATATACTGTTACTATATACCGTATAACGTTATATAGTAAAACGATATAACGTATAACGTCATATACTATTACGATATAACGTATAACGTTATATAGTATTATTATATATCGTATAACGTTATATAGTATAACGATATAGCGTATAACGTTATGTAGTATTACGATATAACGTATAGCGTTATATACTATAACGATGTAACGTATAACGTTATATACTATAACGATGTAACGAATAACGTTATATACTATAACGATATAACGTATAACGTTATGTAGTATTACGATATAACGTATAGCGTTATATACTATATCGATATAACATATAACGTTATATACTATATCGATATAACGTATAACGTTATATACTATATCGATATAACGTATAACGTTATATACTATATCGATATAACGTATAACGTTATATAATATAACGTATAACGTTATATACTATAACGATATAACGTATAACGTTATATACTATATCGATATAACGTATAACGTTATATACTAGTACGATATAACGTATAACGTTATATACTATTACGATATAACGTATAACGTTATATACTATTACTATATATCGTATAACGTTATATAGTATAACGATATAGCGTATAACGTTATGTAGTATTACGATATAACGTATAGCGTTATATACTATAACGATATAACGTATAACGCCATATACTATTACTATATATCGTATAACGTTATATACTATTACGATATAACGTATAACGTTATGTAGTATTACGATAAAACGTATAACGTTATGTAATATTACGATATAACTTATAACGTTATATACTATTACTATATATCGTATAACGTTATATAGTATAACGATATAGCGTATAACGTTGTGTAGTATTACGATATAACGTATAGCGTTATGTACTATATCGATATAACGTACAACGTTATATACTATAACGATGCAACGTATAACGTTATATACTATAACGACATAACGTATAACGTTATGTAGTATTACGATATAACGTATAACGCTATGTAGTATTACGATATAACGTATAACGTCATATACTATATCGATATAACGTATAACGTCATATACTATATCGATATAACGTATAACGTTATATACTATAGCGATATAACGTAGAACGTTATATACTATTACGATATAACGTAAAACGTTATATACTATTACGATATAACGTATAACGTTATATACTATGACGATATAACGTATAACGTTATGTAGTATTACGATATATCGTATAACGTTATATACTATTTCGATATAACGTATAACGTTATGTAGTATTACGATATAACGTATAACGTTATGTAGTATTACGATATAAAGTATAGCTTTATATACTACATCGATATAACGTAAAACGTTATATACTGTAACGATGTAACGTATAACGTTTCATACTATAACGATATAACATATAGCGCCATTTACAATTACTATATATCGTATAACGTTATATACTATTACGATATAACGTATAACGTTATATACTATGACGATATAACGTATAACGTTATATACTATGACGATATAACGTATAACGTTATGTAGTATTACGATATATCGTATAACGTTATATACTATTACGATATAACGTATAACGTTATGTAGTATTACGATATAACCTATAACGTTATATACTATTACTATATATCGTATAACGTTATATACTATAACGATATAACGTATAACGTTATGTAGTAATACGATATAACGTATAACGTTGTGTAGTATTACGATATAACGTATAGCGTTATGTACTATATCGATATAACGTATAACGTTATATAGTATATCGATATAACGTATAACGTTATATACTATAACGATGTAACGTATAACGTTATATACTATATCGATATAACGTATAACGTTATGTACTATATCGATATAACGTATAACGTTATATACTATATCGATATAACGTATAACGTTATATACTATATCGATATAACGTATAACGTTATATACTATAACGATATAACGTATAACGTTATATACTATATCGATATAACGTATAACGTTATATACTAGTACGATATAACGTATAACGTTATACACTATTACGATATAACGTATAACGTTATATACTATTACTATGTATCGTATAACGTTATATAGTATAACGATATAGCGTATAACGTTATGTAGTATTACGATATAACGTATAGCGTTATGTAGTATTACGATAAAACGTATAACGTTATGTAGTATTACGATATAACTTATAACGTTATATACTATTACTATATATCGTATAACGTTATATAGTATAACGATATAGCGTATAACGTTGTGTAGTATTACGATATAACGTATAGCGTTATGTACTATATCGATATAACGTATAACGTTATATACTATTACTATATATAGTTTAACGTTATATAGTATAACGATATAGCCTATAACGTTATGTTGTATTACGATATAACGTATAGCGTTATATACTATATCGATATAAGGTATAACGTTATATACTATATCGATATAACGTATAACGTTATATACTATAACGATGTAACGTATAACGTTATATACTATATCGATATAACGTATGACGTTATATACCATATCGATATAACGTATAACGTTATACACTATTACGATATAACGTATAACGTTATATACTATTACGATATAACGTATAACGTTATATACTATTACTATATATCGTATAACGTTATATAGTATAACGATATAGCGTATAACGTTATGTAGTGTTACGATATAACGTATAGCGTTATATACTATATCGATATAACGTATAACGTTATATACTACTACGATATAACGTATAACGTTATATACTATTACGATATAACGTATAACGTTATGTAGTATTACGATATAACGTATAACGTTATGTAGTATTACGATATAAAGTATAGCTTTATATACTACATCGATATAACGTAAAACGTTATATACTGTAACGATGTAACGTATAACGTTTCATACTATAACGATATAACGTATAGCGCCATTTACAATTACTATATATCGTATAACGTTATATACTATTACGATATAACGTATAACGTTATATACTATGACGATATAACGTATAACGTTATGTAGTATTACGATATATCGTATAACGTTATATACTATTACGATATAACGTATAACGTTATGTAGTATTACGATATAACGTATAACGTTATATACTATTACTATATATCGTATAACGTTATATACTATAACGATATAACGTGTAACGTTATATACTATATCGATATAACGTATAACGTTATGTACTATATCGATATAACGTATAACGTTATATACTATATCGATATAACGTATAACGTTATATACTATATCGATATAACGTATAACGTTATATACTATAACGATATAACGTATAACGTTTTATACTATATCGATATAACGTATAACGTTATATACTAGTACGATATAACGTATAACGTTATACACTATTACGATATAACGTATAACGTTATATACTATTACTATGTATCGTATAACGTTATATAGTATAACGATATAGCGTATAACGTTATGTAGTATTACGATATAACGTATAGCGTTATGTAGTATTACGATAAAACGTATAACGTTATGTAGTATTACGATATAACTTATAACGTTATATACTATTACTATATATCGTATAACGTTATATAGTATAACGATATAGCGTATAACGTTGTGTAGTATTACAATATAACGTATAGCGTTATGTACTATATCGATATAACGTATAACGTTATATACTATATCGATATAACGTATAACGTTATATACTATAACGATGTAAGGTATAACGTTATATACTATATCGATATAACGTATAACGTTATGTACTATATCGATATAACGTATAACGTTATATACTATATCGATATAACGTATAACGTTATGTACTATATCGATATAACGTATAACGTTATATACTATATCGATATAACGTATAACGTTATATACCATATCGATATAACGTATAACGTTATACACTATTACGATATAACGTATAACGTTATATACTATTACGATATAACGTATAACGTTATATACTATTACTATATATCGTATAACGTTATATAGTATAACGATATAGCGTATAACGTTATGTAGTGTTACGATATAACGTATAGCGTTATATACTATATCGATATAACGTATAACGTTATATACTACTACGATATAACGTATAACGTTATATGCTATAACGATGTAACGTTTAACGATATATACAATTACGATATAACGTATAACGTTATATACTGTTACTATATACCGTATAACGTTATATAGTAAAACGATATAACGTATAACGTCATATACTATTACGATATAACGTATAACGTTATATAGTATTATGATATATCGTATAACGTTATATAGTATAACGATATAGCGTATAACGTTATGTAGTATTACGATATAACTTATAACGTTATATACTATTACTATATATCGTATAACGTTATATAGTATAACGATATAGCGTATAACGTTATATACTAGTACGATATAACGTATAACGTCATATACTATTACGATATAACGTATAACGTTATGTACTATATCGATATAACGTATAACGTTATATACTATATCGATATAACGTATAACGTTATATACTATATCGATATAACGTATAACGTTATATACTATAACGATATAACGTATAACGTTATATACTATATCGATATAACGTATAACGTTATATACTAGTACGATATAACGTATAACGTTATACACTATTACGATATAACGTATAACGTTATATACTATTACTATGTATCGTATAACGTTATATAGTATAACGATATAGCGTATAACGTTATGTAGTATTACGATATAACGTATAGCGTTATGTAGTATTACGATAAAACGTATAACGTTATGTAGTATTACGATATAACTTATAACGTTATATACTATTACTATATATCGTATAACGTTATATAGTATAACGATATAGCGTATAATGTTGTGTAGTATTACGATATAACGTATAGCGTTATATACTATAACGATATAACGTATAACGCCATATACTATTACTATATATCGTATAACGTTATATACTATTACGATATAACGTATAACGTTATGTAGTATTACGATAAAACGTATAACGTTATGTAATATTACGATATAACTTATAACGTTATATACTATTACTATATATCGTATAACGTTATATAGTATAACGATATAGCGTATAACGTTGTGTAGTATTACGAAATAACGTATAGCGTTATGTACTATATCGATATAACGTACAACGTTATATACTATAACGATGCAACGTATAACGTTATATACTATAACGACATAACGTATAACGTTATGTAGTATTACGATATAACGTATAACGCTATGTAGTATTACGATATAACGTATAACGTCATATACTATATCGATATAACGTATAACGTCATATACTATATCGATATAACGTATAACGTTATATACTATAGCGATATAACGTAGAACGTTATATACTATTACGATATAACGTAAAACGTTATATACTATTACGATATAACGTATAACGTTATATACTATGACGATATAACGTATAACGTTATGTAGTATTACGATATATCGTATAACGTTATATACTATTTCGATATAACGTATAACGTTATGTAGTATTACGATATAACGTATAACGTTATGTAGTATTACGATATAAAGTATAGCTTTATATACTACATCGATATAACGTAAAACGTTATATACTGTAACGATGTAACGTATAACGTTTCATACTATAACGATATAACATGTAGCGCCATTTACAATTACTATATATCGTATAACGTTATATACTATTACGATATAACGTATAACGTTATATACTATGACGATATAACGTATAACGTTATGTAGAATTACGATATATCGTATAACGTTATATACTATTACGATATAACGTATAACGTTATGTAGTATTACGATATAACCCATAACGTTATATACTATTACTATATATCGTATACCGTTATATACTATAACGATATAACGTATAACGTTATGTAGTAATACGATATAACGTATAACGTTGTGTAGTATTACGATATAACGTATAGCGTTATGTACTATATCGATATAACGTATAACGTTATATAGTATATCGATATAACGTATAACGTTATATACTATAACGATGTAACGTATAACGTTATATACTATATCGATATAACGTATAACGTTATGTACTATATCGATATAACGTATAACGTTATATACTATATCGATATAACGTATAACGTTATATACTATATCGATATAACGTATAACGTTATATACTATAACGATATAACGTATAACGTTATATACTATATCGATATAACGTATAACGTTATATACTAGTACGATATAACGTATAACGTTATACACTATTACGATATAACGTATAACGTTATATACTATTACTATGTATCGTATAACGTTATATAGTATAACGATATAGCGTATAACGTTATGTAGTATTACGATATAACGTATAGCGTTATGTAGTATTACGATAAAACGTATAACGTTATGTAGTATTACGATATAACTTATAACGTTATATACTATTACTATATATCGTATAACGTTATATAGTATAACGATATAGCGTATAACGTTGTGTAGTATTACAATATAACGTATAGCGTTATGTACTATATCGATATAACGTATAACGTTATATACTATATCGATATAACGTATAACGTTATATACTATAACGATGTAACGTATAACGTTATATACTATATCGATATAACGTATAACGTTATGTACTATATCGATATAACGTATAACGTTATATACTATATCGATATAACGTATAACGTTATGTACTATATCGATATAACGTATAACGTTATATACTATATCGATATAACGTATAACGTTATATACCATATCGATATAACGTATAACGTTATACACTATTACGATATAACGTATAACGTTATATACTATTACGATATAACGTATAACGTTATATACTATTACTATATATCGTATAACGTTATATAGTATAACGATATAGCGTATAACGTTATGTAGTGTTACGATATAACGTATAGCGTTATATACTATATCGATATAACGTATAACGTTATATACTACTACGATATAACGTATAACGTTATATGCTATAACGATGTAACGTTTAACGATATATACAATTACGATATAACGTATAACGTTATATACTGTTACTATATACCGTATAACGTTATATAGTAAAACGATATAACGTATAACGTCATATACTATTACGATATAACGTATAACGTTATATAGTATTATGATATATCGTATAACGTTATATAGTATAACGATATAGCGTATAACGTTATGTAGTATTACGATATAACTTATAACGTTATATACTATTACTATATATCGTATAACGTTATATAGTATAACGATATAGCGTATAACGTTATATACTAGTACGATATAACGTATAACGTCATATACTATTACGATATAACGTATAACGTTATGTACTATATCGATATAACGTATAACGTTATATACTATATCGATATAACGTATAACGTTATATACTATATCGATATAACGTATAACGTTATATACTATAACGATATAACGTATAACGTTATATACTATATCGATATAACGTATAACGTTATATACTAGTACGATATAACGTATAACGTTATACACTATTACGATATAACGTATAACGTTATATACTATTACTATGTATCGTATAACGTTATATAGTATAACGATATAGCGTATAACGTTATGTAGTATTACGATATAACGTATAGCGTTATGTAGTATTACGATAAAACGTATAACGTTATGTAGTATTACGATATAACTTATAACGTTATATACTATTACTATATATCGTATAACGTTATATAGTATAACGATATAGCGTATAACGTTGTGTAGTATTACGATATAACGTATAGCGTTATGTACTATATCGATATAACGTATAACGTTATATACTATTACTATATATAGTTTAACGTTATATAGTATAACGATATAGCCTATAACGTTATGTTGTATTACGATATAACGTATAGCGTTATATACTATATCGATATAAGGTATAACGTTATATACTATATCGATATAACGTATAACGTTATATACTATAACGATGTAACGTATAACGTTATATACTATATCGATATAACGTATAACGTTATATACCATATCGATATAACGTATAACGTTATACACTATTACGATATAACGTATAACGTTATATACTATTACGATATAACGTATAACGTTATATACTATTAGTATATATCGTATAACGTTATATAGTATAACGATATAGCGCATAACGTTATGTAGTGTTACGATATAACGTATAGCGTTATATACTATATCGATATAACGTATAACGTTATATACTACTACGATATAACGTATAACGTTATATACTATTACGATATAACGTATAACGTTATGTAGTATTACGATATAACGTATAACGTTATGTAGTATTACGATATAAAGTATAGCTTTATATACTACATCGATATAACGTAAAACGTTATATACTGTAACGATGTAACGTATAACGTTTCATACTATAACGATATAACGTATAGCGCCATTTACAATTACTATATATCGTATAACGTTATATACTATTACGATATAGCGTATAACGTTATATACTATGACGATATAACGTATAACGTTATGTAGTATTACGATATATCGTATAACGTTATATACTATTACGATATAACGTATAACGTTATGTAGTATTACGATATAACGTATAACGTTATATACTATTACTATATATCGTATAACGTTATATACTATTACGATATAACGTATAACGTTATATACTAGTACGATATAACGTATAACGTTATATACTATTACGATATAACGTATAACGTTATATACTATTACTATATATCGTATAACGTTATATAGTATAACGATATAGCGTATAACGTTATGTAGTATTACGATATAACGTATAGCGTTATATACTATAACGATATAACGTATAACGCCATATACTATTACTATATATCGTATAACGTTATATACTATTACGATATAACGTATAACGTTATGTAGTATTACGATAAAACGTATAACGTTATGTAATATTACGATATAACTTATAACGTTATATACTATTACTATATATCGTATAACGTTATATAGTATAACGATATAGCGTATAACGTTGTGTAGTATTACGATATAACGTATAGCGTTATGTACTATATCGATATAACGTACAACGTTATATACTATAACGATGCAACGTATAACGTTATATACTATAACGACATAACGTATAACGTTATGTAGTATTACGATATAACGTATAACGCTATGTAGTATTACGATATAACGTATAACGTCATATACTATATCGATATAACGTATAACGTCATATACTATATCGATATAACGTATAACGTTATATACTATAGCGATATAACGTAGAACGTTATATACTATTACGATATAACGTAAAACGTTATATACTATTACGATATAACGTATAACGTTATATACTATGACGATATAACGTATAACGTTATGTAGTATTACGATATATCGTATAACGTTATATACTATTTCGATATAACGTATAACGTTATGTAGTATTACGATATAACGTATAACGTTATGTAGTATTACGATATAAAGTATAGCTTTATATACTACATCGATATAACGTAAAACGTTATATACTGTAACGATGTAACGTATAACGTTTCATGCTATAACGATATAACATATAGCGCCATTTACAATTACTATATATCGTATAACGTTATATACTATTACGATATAACGTATAACGTTATATACTATGACGATATAACGTATAACGTTATGTAGTATTACGATATATCGTATAACGTTATATACTATTACGATATAACGTATAACGTTATGTAGTATTACGATATAACCTATAACGTTATATACTATTACTATATATCGTATAACGTTATATACTATAACGATATAACGTATAACGTTATGTAGTAATACGATATAACGTATAACGTTGTGTAGTATTACGATATAACGTATAGCGCTATGTACTATATCGATATAACGTATAACGTTATATAGTATATCGATATAACGTATAACGTTATATACTATAACGATGTAACGTATAACGTTATATACTATATCGATATAACGTATAACGTTATGTACTATATCGATATAACGTATAACGTTATATACTATATCGATATAACGTATAACGTTATATACTATATCGATATAACGTATAACGTTATATACTATATCGATATAACGTATAACGTTATATACCATATCGATATAACGTATAACGTTATACACTATTACGATATAACGTATAACGTTATATACTATTACGATATAACGTATAACGTTATATATTATTACTATATATCGTATAACGTTATATAGTATAACGATGTAGCGTATAACGTTATGTAGTGTTACGATATAACGTATAGCGTTATATACTATATCGATATAACGTATAACGTTATATACTACTACGATATAACGTATAACGTTATATACTATTACGATATAACGTATAACGTTATGTAGTATTACGATATAACGTATAACGTTATGTAGTATTACGATATAAAGTATAGCTTTATATACTACATCGATATAACGTAAAACGTTATATACTGTAACGATGTAACGTATAACGTTTCATACTATAACGATATAACGTATAGCGCCATTTACAATTACTATATATCGTATAACGTTATATACTATTACGATATAACGTATAACGTTATATACTATGACGATATAACGTATAACGTTATGTAGTATTACGATATATCGTATAACGTTATATACTATTACGATATAACGTATAACGTTATGTAGTATTACGATATAACGTATAACGTTATATACTATTACTATATATCGTATAACGTTATATACTATAACGATATAACGTATAACGCTATATACTATATCGATATAACGTATAACGTTATGTACTATATCGATATAACGTATAACGTTATATACTATATCGATATAACGTATAACGTTATATACTATATCGATATAACGTATAACGTTATATACTATAACGATATAACGTATAACGTTATATACTATATCGATATAACGTATAACGTTATATACTAGTACGATATAACGTATAACGTTATACACTATTACGATATAACGTATAACGTTATATACTATTACTATGTATCGTATAACATTATATAGTATAACGATATAGCGTATAACGTTATGTAGTATTACGATATAACGTATAGCGTTATGTAGTATTACGATAAAACGTATAACGTTATGTAGTATTACGATATAACTTATAACGTTATATACTATTACTATATATCGTATAACGTTATATAGTATAACGATATAGCGTATAACGTTGTGTAGTATTACAATATAACGTATAGCGTTATGTACTATATCGATATAACGTATAACGTTATATACTATATCGATATAACGTATAACGTTATATACTATAACGATGTAACGTATAACGTTATATACTATATCGATATAACGTATAACGTTATGTACTATATCGATATAACGTATAACGTTATATACTATATCGATATAACGTATAACGTTATGTACTATATCGATATAACGTATAACGTTATATACTATATCGATATAACGTATAACGTTATATACCATATCGATATAACGTATAACGTTATACACTATTACGATATAACGTATAACGTTATATACTATTACGATATAACGTATAACGTTATATACTATTACTATATATCGTATAACGTTATATAGTATAACGATATAGCGTATAACGTTATGTAGTGTTACGATATAACGTATAGCGTTATATACTATATCGATATAACGTATAACGTTATATACTACTACGATATAACGTATAACGTTATATGCTATAACGATGTAACGTTTAACGATATATACAATTACGATATAACGTATAACGTTATATACTGTTACTATATACCGTATAACGTTATATAGTAAAACGATATAACGTATAACGTCATATACTATTACGATATAACGTACAACGTTATATAGTATTATGATATATCGTATAACGTTATATAGTATAACGATATAGCGTATAACGTTATGTAGTATTACGATATAACTTATAACGTTATATACTATTACTATATATCGTATAACGTTATATAGTATAACGATATAGCGTATAACGTTGTGTAGTATTACAATATAACGTATAGCGTTATGTACTATATCGATATAACGTATAACGTTATATACTATTACTATATATAGTTTAACGTTATATAGTATAACGATATAGCCTATAACGTTATGTAGTATTACGATATAACGTATAGCGTTATATACTATATCGATATAACGTATAAGGTTATATACTATATCGATATAACGTATAACGTTATATACTATAACGATGTAACGTATAACGTTATATACTATATCGATATAACGTATAACGTTATATACTATATCGATATAACGTATAACGTTATATACTATATCGATATAACGTATAACGTTATATAATATAACGTATAACGTTATATACTATAACGATATAACGTATAACGTTATATACTATGACGATATAACGTATAACGTTATGTAGTATTACGATATATCGTATAACGTTATATACTATTACGATATAACGTATAACGTTATGTAGTATTACGATATAACGTATAACGTTATATACTATTACTATATATCGTATAACGTTATATACTATAACGATATAACGTATAACGTTATATACTATATCGATATAACGTATAACGTTATGTACTATATCGATATAACGTATAACGTTATATACTATATCGATATAACGTATAACGTTATATACTATATCGATATAACGTATAACGTTATATACTATAACGATATAACGTATAACGTTATATACTATATCGATATAACGTATAACGTTATATACTAGTACGATATAACGTATAACGTTATACACTATTACGATATAACGTATAACGTTATATACTATTACTATGTATCGTATAACATTATATAGTATAACGATATAGCGTATAACGTTATGTAGTATTACGATATAACGTATAGCGTTATGTAGTATTACGATAAAACGTATAACGTTATGTAGTATTACGATATAACTTATAACGTTATATGCTATAACGATGTAACGTATAACGTTATATACTATATCGATATAACGTATAACGTTATGTACTATATCGATATAACGTATAACGTTATATACTATATCGATATAACGTATAACGTTATGTACTATATCGATATAACGTATAACGTTATATACTATATCGATATAACGTATAACGTTATATACCATATCGATATAACGTATAACGTTATACACTATTACGATATAACGTATAACGTTATATACTATTACGATATAACGTATAACGTTATATACTATTACTATATATCGTATAACGTTATATAGTATAACGATATAGCGTATAACGTTATGTAGTGTTACGATATAACGTATAGCGTTATATACTATATCGATATAACGTATAACGTTATATAGTATTATGATATATCGTATAACGTTATATAGTATAACGATATAGCGTATAACGTTATATACTAGTACGATATAACGTATAACGTTATACACTATTACGATATAACGTATAACGTTATATACTATTACTATATATCGTATAACGTTATATAGTATAACGATATAGCGTATAACGTTGTGTAGTATTACAATATAACGTATAGCGTTATGTACTATATCGATATAACGTATAACGTTATATACTATATCGATATAACGTATAACGTTATATACTATAACGATGTAACGTATAACGTTATATACTATATCGATATAACGTATAACGTTATGTACTATATCGATATAACGTATAACGTTATATACTATATCGATATAACGTATAACGTTATGTACTATATCGATATAACGTATAACGTTATATACTATATCGATATAACGTATAACGTTATATACCATATCGATATAACGTATAACGTTATACACTATTACGATATAACGTATAACGTTATATACTATTACGATATAACGTATAACGTTATATACTATTACTATATATCGTATAACGTTATATAGTATAACGATATAGCGTATAACGTTATGTAGTGTTACGATATAACGTATAGCGTTATATACTATATCGATATAACGTATAACGTTATATACTACTACGATATAACGTATAACGTTATATGCTATAACGATGTAACGTTTAACGATATATACAATTACGATATAACGTATAACGTTATATACTGTTACTATATACCGTATAACGTTATATAGTAAAACGATATAACGTATAACGTCATATACTATTACGATATAACGTATAACGTTATATAGTATTATGATATATCGTATAACGTTATATAGTATAACGATATAGCGTATAACGTTATGTAGTATTACGATATAACTTATAACGTTATATACTATTACTATATATCGTATAACGT
Source organism: Bombus affinis (assembly GCF_024516045.1). Lineage (NCBI taxonomy): Eukaryota > Metazoa > Arthropoda > Insecta > Hymenoptera > Apidae > Bombus > Bombus affinis. The sequence goes on from NC_066351.1 coordinate 151,477, forward strand.
TATATAGTATAACGATATAGCGTATAACGTTGTGTAGTATTACAATATAACGTATAGCGTTATGTACTATATCGATATAACGTATAACGTTATATACTATTACTATATATAGTTTAACGTTATATAGTATAACGATATGGCCTATAACGTTATGTAGTATTACGATATAACGTATAGCGTTATATACTATATCGATATAACGTATAACGTTATATACTATATCGATATAACGTATAACGTTATATACTATAACGATGTAACGTATAACGTTATATACTATATCGATATAACGTATAACGTTATATACTATATCGATATAACGTATAACGTTATATACTATATCGATATAACGTATAACGTTATATAATATAACGTATAACGTTATATACTATAACGATATAACGTATAACGTTATATACTATATCGATATAACGTATAACGTTATATACTAGTACGATATAACGTATAACGTTATATACTATTACGATATAACGTATAACGTTATATACTATTACTATATATCGTATAACGTTATATACTATGACGATATAACGTATAACGTTATGTAGTATTACGATATATCGTATAACGTTATATACTATTACGATATAACGTATAACGTTATGTAGTATTACGATATAACGTATAACGTTATGTAGTATTACGATAAAACGTATAACGTTATGTAATATTACGATATAACTTATAACGTTATATACTATTACTATATATCGTATAACGTTATATAGTATAACGATATAGCGTATAACGTTGTGTAGTATTACGATATAACGTATAGCGTTATGTACTATATCGATATAACGTATAACGTTATATACTATAACGATGCAACGTACAACGTTATATACTATAACGACATAACGTATAACGTTATGTAGTATTACGATATAACGTATAACGCTATGTAGTATTACGATATAACGTATAACGTCATATACTATATCGATATAACGTATAACGTCATATACTATATCGATATAACGTATAACGTTATATACTATAGCGATATAACGTAGAACGTTATATACTATTACGATATAACGTAAAACGTTATATACTATTACGATATAACGTATAACGTTATATACTATGACGATATAACGTATAACGTTATGTAGTATTACGATATATCGTATAACGTTATATACTATTACGATATAACGTATAACGTTATGTAGTATTACGATATAACGTATAACGTTATGTAGTATTACGATATATCGTATAACGTTATATACTATTACGATATAACGTATAACGTTATGTAGTATTACGATATAACGTATAACGTTATATACTATTACTATATATCGTATAACGTTATATACTATAACGATATAACGTATAACGTTATGTAGTAATACGATATAACGTATAACGTTGTGTAGTATTACGATATAACGTATAGCGTTATGTACTATATCGATATAACGTATAACGTTATATACTATATCGATATAACGTATAACGTTATATACTATAACGATGTAACGTATAACGTTATATACTATATCGATATAACGTATAACGTTATGTACTATATCGATATAACGTATAACGTTATATACTATATCGATATAACGTATAACGTTATATACTATATCGATATAACGTATAACGTTATATACTATAACGATATAACGTATAACGTTATATACTATATCGATATAACGTATAACGTTATATACTAGTACGATATAACGTATAACGTTATACACTATTACGATATAACGTATAACGTTATATACTATTACTATGTTTCGTATAACGTTATATAGTATAACGATATAGCGTATAACGTTATGTAGTATTACGATATAACGTATAGCGTTATGTAGTATTACGATAAAACCTATAACGTTATGTAGTATTACGATATAACTTATAACGTTATATACTATTACTATATATCGTATAACGTTATATAGTATAACGATATAGCGTATAACGTTGTGTAGTATTACGATATAACGTATAGCGTTATGTACTATATCGATATAACGTATAACGTTATATACTATTACTATATATAGTTTAACGTTATATAGTATAACGATATAGCCTATAACGTTATGTAGTATTACGATATAACGTATAGCGTTATATACTATATCGATATAACGTATAACGTTATATACTATATCGATATAACGTATAACGTTATATACTATAACGATGTAACGTATAACGTTATATACTATATCGATATAACGTATAACGTTATATACCATATCGATATAACGTATAACGTTATACACTATTACGATATAACGTATAACGTTATATACTATTACGATATAACGTATAACGTTATATACTATTACTATATATCGTATAACGTTTTATAGTATAACGATATAGCGTATAACGTTATGTAGTGTTACGATATAACGTATAGCGTTATATACTATATCGATATAACGTATAACGTTATATACTACTACGATATAACGTATAACGTTATATGCTATAACGATGTAACGTTTAACGATATATACAATTACGATATAACGTATAACGTTATATACTGTTACTATATACCGTATAACGTTATATAGTAAAACGATATAACGTATAACGTCATATACTATTACGATATAACGTATAACGTTTTGTAGTATTACGATATAACGTATAACGTTGTGTAGTATTACGATATAACGTATAGCGTTATGTACTATATCGATATAACGTATAACGTTATATACTATATCGATATAACGTATAACGTTATATACTATATCGATATAACGTATAACGTTATATACTATTACTATATATCGTATAACGTTATATAGTATAACGATATTGCGTATAACGTTATGTAGTATTACGATATAACGTATAGCGTTATATACTATATCGACATAACGTATAACGTTATATACTATATCGATATAACGTATAACGTTATATACTATAACGATATAACGTATAACGTTATATACTATAACGATATAACGTATAACGTTATATACTATAACGATATAACGTAGAACGTTATATACTATTACGATATAACGTATAACGTTATATACTATTACGATATAACGTATAACGATATATAATATTACTATATATCGTATAACGTTATATAGTATAACGATATAGCGTATAACGTTATGTAGTATTACGATATAAAGTATAGCTTTATACACTATATCGATATAACGTAAAACGTTATATACTGTAACGATGTAACGTATAACGTTTCATACTATAACGTTATAACGTATAGCGCCATTTACAATTACTATATATCGTATAACGTTATATACTATTACGATATAACGTATAACGTTATATACTATGACGATATAACGTATAACGTTATGTAGTATTACGATATATCGTATAACGTTATATACTATTACGATATAACGTATAACGTTATGTAGTATTACGATATAACGTATAACGTTATGTAGTATTACGATATAAAGTATAGCTTTATATACTACATCGATATAACGTAAAACGTTATATACTGTAACGATGTAACGTATAACGTTTCATACTATAACGTTATAACGTATAGCGCCATTTACAATTACTATATATCGTATAACGTTATATACTATTACTATATATCGTATAACGTTATATAGTATAACGATATAGCGTATAACGTTGTGTAGTATTACGATATAACGTATAGCGTTATGTACTATATCGATATAACGTATAACGTTATATACTATAACGATGTAACGTATAACGTTATATACTATAACGATATAACGTATAACGTTATGTAGTATTACGATATAACGTATAACGTTATGTAGTATTACGATATAACGTATAACGTCATATACTATATCGATATAACGTATAACGTCATATACTATATCGATATAACGTATAACGTTATATACTATAACGATATAACGTAGAACGTTATATACTATTACGATATAACGTAAAACGTTATATACTATTACGATATAACGTATAACGTTATATAATATTACTATATATCGTATATCGTTATATAGTATAACGATATAGCGTATAACGTTATGTAGTATTACGATATAAAGTATAGCTTTAAATACTATATCGATATAACGTAAAACGTTATATACTGTAACGATGTAACGTATATCGTTATATACTATAACGATATAACGTATAGCGCCATTTACTATTACTATATATCGTATAACGTTATATACTATTACGATATAACGTATAACGTTATATACTATGACGATATAGCGTATAACGTTATGTAGTATTACGATATAACGTATAGCGTTATATACTTTAACGATATAACGTATAACGCCATATACTATTACTATATATCGTATAACGTTATATACTATTACGATATATCGTATAACGTTATATACTATTACGATATAACGTATAACGTTATGTAGTATTACGATATAACGTATAACGATATAGCGCATAACGTTATGTAGTATTACGATATAACGTATAGCGTTATATACTTTAACGATATAACGTATAACGCCATATACTATTACTATATATCGTATAACGTTATATACTATTACTATATATCGTATAACGTTATATACTATAACGATATAACGTATAACGTTTTGTAGTATTACGATATAACGTATAACGTTGTGTAGTATTACGATATAACGTATAGCGTTATGTACTATATCGATATAACGTATAACGTTATATACTATATCGATATAACGTATAACGTTATATACTATTACTATATATAGTTTAACGTTATATAGTATAACGATATAGCCTATAACGTTATGTAGTATTATGATATAACGTATAGCGTTATATACTATATCGATATAACGTATAACGTTATATACTATATCGATATAACGTATAACGTTATATACTATAACGATGTAATGTATAACGTTATATACTATTACAATATAACGTATAACGATATAGCGTATAACGTTATGTAGTATTACGATATAACGTATAGCGTTATATACTATATCGATATAACGTATAACGTTATATACTATATCGATATAACGTATAACGTTATATACTATAACGATATAACGTATAACGTTATATACTATAACGATATAACGTAGAACGTTATATACTATTACGATATAACGTATAACGTTATATACTATTACGATATAACGTATAACGATATATAATATTACTATATATCGTATAACGTTATATGGTATAACGATATAGCGTATAACGTTATGTAGTATTACGATATAAAGTATAGCTTTATACACTATATCGATATAACGTAAAACGTTATATACTGTAACGATGTAACGTATAACGTTTCATACTATAACGATATAACGTATAGCGCCATTTACAATTACTATATATCGTATAACGTTATATACTATTACGATATAACGTATAACGTTATATACTATGACGATATAACGTATAACGTTATGTAGTATTACGATATATCGTATAACGTTATATACTATTACGATATAACGTATAACGTTATGTACTATTACGATATAACGTATAACGTTATGTAGTATTACGATATAACGTATAACGTTATGTAGTATTACGATATAAAGTATAGCTTTATATACTACATCGATATAACGTAAAACGTTATATACTGTAACGATGTAACGTATAACGTTTCATACTATAACGATATAACGTATAGCGCCATTTACAATTACTATATATCGTATAACGTTATATACTATTACGATATAACGTATAACGTTATATACTATGACGATATAACGTATAACGTTATGTAGTATTACGATATATCGTATAACGTTATATACTATTACGATATAACGTATAACGTTATGTAGTATTACGATATAACGTATAACGTTATATACTATTACTATATATCGTATAACGTTATATACTATAACGATATAACGTATAACGTTATGTAGTAATACGATATAACGTATAACGTTGTGTAGTATTACGATATAACGTATAGCGTTATGTACTATATCGATATAACGTATAACGTTATATACTATATCGATATAACGTATAACGTTATATACTATAACGATGTAACGTATAACGTTATATACTATATCGATATAACGTATAACGTTATATACTATATCGATATAACGTATAACGTTATATACTAGTACGATATAACGTATAACGTTATACACTATTACGATATAACGTATAACGTTATATACTATTACTATGTATCGTATAACGTTATATAGTATAACGATATAGCGTATAACGTTATGTAGTATTACGATATAACGTATAGCGTTATGTAGTATTACGATAAAACGTATAACGTTATGTAGTATTACGATATAACTTATAACGTTATATACTATTACTATATATCGTATAACGTTATATAGTATAACGATATAGCGTATAACGTTGTGTAGTATTACAATATAACGTATAGCGTTATGTACTATATCGATATAACGTATAACGTTATATACTATTACTATATATAGTTTAACGTTATATAGTATAACGATATAGCCTATAACGTTATGTAGTATTACGATATAACGTATAGCGTTATATACTATATCGATATAACGTATAACGTTATATACTATATCGATATAACGTATAACGTTATATACTATAACGATGTAACGTATAACGTTATATACTATATCGATATAACGTATAACGTTATATACCATATCGATATAACGTATAACGTTATACACTATTACGATATAACGTATAACGTTATATACTATTACGATATAACGTATAACGTTATATACTATTACTATATATCGTATAACGTTATATAGTATAACGATATAGCGTATAACGTTATGTAGTGTTACGATATAACGTATAGCGTTATATACTATATCGATATAACGTATAACGTTATATACTACTACGATATAACGTATAACGTTATATGCTATAACGATGTAACGTTTAACGATATATACAATTACGATATAACGTATAACGTTATATACTGTTACTATATACCGTATAACGTTATATAGTAAAACGATATAACGTATAACGTCATATACTATTACGATATAACGTATAACGTTATATAGTATTATTATATATCGTATAACGTTATATAGTATAACGATATAGCGTATAACGTTATGTAGTATTACGATATAACGTATAGCGTTATATACTATAACGATGTAACGTATAACGTGATATACTATAACGATGTAACGTATAACGTTATATACTTAACGATATAACGTATAACGTTATGTAGTATTACGATATAACGTATAGCGTTATATACTATATCGATATAACGTATAACGTTATATACTATATCGATATAACGTATAACGTTATATACTATATCGATATAACGTATAACGTTATATACTATATCGATATAACGTATAACGTTATATAATATAACGTATAACGTTATATACTATAACGATATAACGTATAACGTTATATACTATATCGATATAACGTATAACGTTATATACTATAACGATATAACGTATAACATTATGTAGTATTACGATATAACGTATAGCGTTATATACTATATCGATATAACGTATAACGTTATATACTATATCGATATAACGTATAACGTTATATACTATATCGATATAACGTATAACGTTATATACTAGTACGATATAACGTATAACGTTATACACTATTACGATATAACGTATAACGTTATATACTATTACTATGTATCGTATAACGTTATATAGTATAACGATATAGCGTATAACGTTATGTAGTATTACGATATAACGTATAGCGTTATATACTGTTACTATGTATCGTATAACGTTATATACTATTACGATATAACGTATAACGTTGTGTAGTATTACGATAAAACGTATAACGTTATGTAATATTACGATATAACTTATAACGTTATATACTATTACTATATATCGTATAACGTTATATAGTATAACGATATAGCGTATAACGTTGTGTAGTATTACGATATAACGTATAGCGTTATGTACTATATCGATATAACGTATAACGTTATATACTATAACGATGCAACGTATAACGTTATATACTATAACGACATAACGTATAACGTTATGTAGTATTACGATATAACGTATAACGCTATGTAGTATTACGATATAACGTATAACGTCATATACTATATCGATATAACGTATAACGTCATATACTATATCGATATAACGTATAACGTTATATACTATAGCGATATAACGTAGAACGTTATATACTATTACGATATAACGTAAAACGTTATATACTATTACGATATAACGTATAACGTTATATAATATTACTATATATCGTATATCGTTATATCGTATAACGATATAGCGTATAACGTTATGTAGTATTACAATATAAAGTATAGCTTTAAATACTATATCGATATAACGTAAAACGTTATATACTGTAACGATGTAACGTATATCGTTATATACTATAACGATATAACGTATAGAGCCATTTACTATTACTGTATATCGTATAACGTTATATACTATTACGATATAACGTATAACGTTATATATTATATCGATATAACGTATAACGTTATATACTATATCGATATAACGTATAACGTTATATACTATATCGATATAACATATAACGTTATATACTATAACGATGTAACGTATAACGTTATATACTATATCGATATAACGTATAACGTTATATACTATATCGATATAACGTATAACGTTATATACTATATCGATATAACGTATAACGTTATATACTATATCGATATAACGTATAACGTTATATACTATAACGATATAACGTATAACGTTATATACTATATCGATATAACGTATAACGTTATATACTATATCGATATAACGTATAACGTTATATACTATATCGATATAACGTATAACGTTATATACCATATCGATATAACGTATAACGTTATACACTATTACGATATAACGTATAACGTTATATACTATTACTATGTATCGTATAACGTTATATAGTATAACGATATAGCGTATAACGTTATGTAGTATTACGATATAACGTATAGCGTTATGTAGTATTACGATAAAACGTATAACGTTATGTAGTATTACGATATAACTTATAACGTTATATACTATTACTATATATCGTATAACGTTATATAGTATAACGATATAGCGTATAACGTTGTGTAGTATTACAATATAACGTATAGCGTTATGTACTATATCGATATAACGTATAACGTTATATACTATTACTATATATAGTTTAACGTTATATAGTATAACGATATAGCCTATAACGTTATGTAGTATTACGATATAACGTATAGCGTTATATACTATATCGATATAACGTATAACGTTATATACTATATCGATATAACGTATAACGTTATATACTATAACGATGTAACGTATAACGTTATATACTATATCGATATAACGTATAACGTTATATACCATATCGATATAACGTATAACGTTATACACTATTACGATATAACGTATAACGTTATATACTATTACGATATAACGTATAACGTTATATACTATTACTATATATCGTATAACGTTATATAGTATAACGATATAGCGTATAACGTTATGTAGTGTTACGATATAACGTATAGCGTTATATACTATATCGATATAACGTATAACGTTATATACTACTACGATATAACGTATAACGTTATATGCTATAACGATGTAACGTTTAACGATATATACAATTACGATATAACGTATAACGTTATATACTGTTACTATATACCGTATAACGTTATATAGTAAAACGATATAACGTATAACGTCATATACTATTACGATATAACGTATAACGTTATATAGTATTATTATATATCGTATAACGTTATATAGTATAACGATATAGCGTATAACGTTATGTAGTATTACGATATAACGTATAGCGTTATATACTATAACGATGTAACGTATAACGTGATATACTATAACGATGTAACGTATAACGTTATATACTTAACGATATAACGTATAACGTTATGTAGTATTACGATATAACGTATAGCGTTATATACTATATCGATATAACGTATAACGTTATATACTATATCGATATAACGTATAACGTTATATACTATATCGATATAACGTATAACGTTATATACTATATCGATATAACGTATAACGTTATATACTATAACGATATAACGTATAACGTTATATACTATATCGATATAACGTATAACGTTATATACTAGTACGATGTAACGTATAACGTTATATACTATTACGATATAACGTATAACGTTATATACTATTACTATATATCGTATAACGTTATATAGTATAACGATATAGCGTATAACGTTATGTAGTATTACGATATAACGTATAGCGTTATATACTATAACGATATAACGTATAACGCCATATACTATTACTATATATCGTATAACGTTATATACTATTACGATATAACGTATAACGTTATGTAGTATTACGATAAAACGTATAACGTTATGTAATATTACGATATAACTTATAACGTTATATACTACTACGATATAACGTATAACGTTATATGCTATAACGATGTAACGTTTAACGATATATACAATTACGATATAACGTATAACGTTATATACTGTTACTATATACCGTATAACGTTATATAGTAAAACGATATAACGTATAACGTTATATACTATTACGATATAACGTATAACGTTATATACTATTATTATATATCGTATAACGTTATATCGTATAACGATATAGCGTATAACGTTATGTAGTATTACGATATAACGTATAGCGTTATATACTATAACGATGTAACGTATAACGTTATATACTATAACGATGTAACGTATAACGTTATATACTATAACGATATAACGTATAACATTATGTAGTATTACGATATAACGTATAGCGTTATATACTATGTCGATATAACGTATAACGTTATATACTATATCGATATAACGTATAACGTTATATACTATATCGATATAACGTATAACGTTATATACTATATCGATATAACGTATAACGTTATATACTATAACGATATAACGTATAACGTTATATACTGTTACTATGTATCGTATAACGTTATATACTATTACGATATAACGTATAACGTTGTGTAGTATTACGATAAAACGTATAACGTTATGTAATATTACGATATAACTTATAACGTTATATACTATTACTATATATCGTATAACGTTATATAGTATAACGATATAGCGTATAACGTTGTGTAGTATTACGATATAACGTATAGCGTTATGTACTATATCGATATAACGTATAACGTTATATACTATAACGATGCAACGTATAACGTTATATACTATAACGACATAACGTATAACGTTATGTAGTATTACGATATAACGTATAACGCTATGTAGTATTACGATATAACGTATAACGTCATATACTATATCGATATAACGTATAACGTCATATACTATATCGATATAACGTATAACGTTATATACTATAGCGATATAACGTAGAACGTTATATACTATTACGATATAACGTAAAACGTTATATACTATTACGATATAACGTATAACGTTATATAATATTACTATATATCGTATATCGTTATATCGTATAACGATATAGCGTATAACGTTATGTAGTATTACGATATAACGTATAGCGTTATATACTATATCGATATAACGTATAACGTTATATACTATATCGATATAACGTATAACGTTATACACTATAACGATGTAACGTATAACGTTATATACTATATCGATATAACGTATAAGGTTATATACCATATCGATATAACGTATAACGTTATACACTATTACGATATAACGTATAACGTTATATACTATTACGATATAACGTATAACGTTATATACTATTACTATATATCGTATAACGTTATATAGTATAACGATATAGCGTATAACGTTATGTAGTATTACGATATAACGTATAGCGTTATATACTATAACGATATAACGTATAACGCCATATACTATTACTATATATCGTATAACGTTATATACTATAGCGATATAACGTAGAACGTTATATACTATTACGATATAACGTAAAACGTTATATACTATTACGATATAACGTATAACGTTATATAATATTACTATATATCGTATATCGTTATATCGTATAACGATATAGCGTATAACGTTATGTAGTATTACAATATAAAGTATAGCTTTAAATACTATATCGATATAACGTAAAACGTTATATACTGTAACGATGTAACGTATATCGTTATATACTATAACGATATAACGTATAGAGCCATTTACTATTACTGTATATCGTATAACGTTATATACTATTACGATATAACGTATAACGTTATATACTATATCGATATAACGTATAACGTTATGTACTATATCGATATAACGTATAACGTTATATACTATATCGATATAACGTATAACGTTATATACTATAACGATGTAACGTATAACGTTATATACTATATCGATATAACGTATAACGTTATATACTATATCGATATAATGTATAACGTTATATACTAGTACGATATAACGTATAACGTTATACACTATTACGATATAACGTATAACGTTATATACTATTACTATGTATCGTATAACGTTATATAGTATAACGATATAGCGTATAACGTTATGTAGTATTACGATATAACGTATAGCGTTATGTAGTATTACGATAAAACGTATAACGTTATGTAGTATTACGATATAACTTATAACGTTATATACTATTACTATATATCGTATAACGTTATATAGTATAACGATATAGCGTATAACGTTGTGTAGTATTACAATATAACGTATAGCGTTATGTACTATATCGATATAACGTATAACGTTATATACTATTACTATATATAGTTTAACGTTATATAGTATAACGATATAGCCTATAACGTTATGTAGTATTACGATATAACGTATAGCGTTATATACTATATCGATATAACGTATAACGTTATATACTATATCGATATAACGTATAACGTTATACACTATAACGATGTAACGTATAACGTTATATACTATATCGATATAACGTATAAGGTTATATACCATATCGATATAACGTATAACGTTATACACTATTACGATATAACGTATAACGTTATATACTATTACGATATAACGTATAACGTTATATACTATTACTATATATCGTATAACGTTATATAGTATAACGATATAGCGTATAACGTTATGTAGTGTTACGATATAACGTATAGCGTTATATACTATATCGATATAACGTATAACGTTATATACTACTACGATATAACGTATAACGTTATATGCTATAACGATGTAACGTTTAACGATATATACAATTACGATATAACGTATAACGTTATATACTGTTACTATATACCGTATAACGTTATATAGTAAAACGATATAACGTATAACGTCATATACTATTACGATATAACGTATAACGTTATATAGTATTATTATATATCGTATAACGTTATATAGTATAACGATATAGCGTATAACGTTATGTAGTATTACGATATAACGTATAGCGTTATATACTATAACGATGTAACGTATAACGTGATATACTATAACGATGTAACGTATAACGTTATATACTTAACGATATAACGTATAACGTTATGTAGTATTACGATATAACGTATAGCGTTATATACTATATCGATATAACGTATAACGTTATATACTATATCGATATAACGTATAACGTTATATACTATATCGATATAACGTATAACGTTATATACTATATCGATATAACGTATAACGTTATATAATATAACGTATAACGTTATATACTATAACGATATAACGTATAACGTTATATACTATTACTATATATCGTATAACGTTATATAGTATAACGATATAGCGTATAACGTTATATACTATATCGATATAACGTATAGCGTTATATACTATATCGATATAACGTATAACGTTATATACTATATCGATATAACGTATAACGTTATATACTATATCGATATAACGTATAACGTTATATACTATATCGATATAACGTATAACGTTATATAATATAACGTATAACGTTATATACTATAACGATATAACGTATAACGTTATGTAGTATTACGATATAACGTATAGCGTTATATACTATATCGATATAACGTATAACGTTATATACTATATCGATATAACGTATAACGTTATATACCATATCGATATAACGTATAACGTTATACACTATTACGATATAACGTATAACGTTATATACTATTACGATATAACGTATAACGTTATATACTATTACTATATATCGTATAACGTTATATAGTATAACGATATAGCGTATAACGTTATGTAGTGTTACGATATAACGTATAGCGTTATATACTATATCGATATAACGTATAACGTTATATACTACTACGATATAACGTATAACGTTATATGCTATAACGATGTAACGTTTAACGATATATACAATTACGATATAACGTATAACGTTATATACTGTTACTATATACCGTATAACGTTATATAGTAAAACGATATAACGTATAACGTCATATACTATTACGATATAACGTATAACGTTATATAGTATTATTATATATCGTATAACGTTATATAGTATAACGATATAGCGTATAACGTTATGTAGTATTACGATATAACGTATAGCGTTATATACTATAACGATGTAACGTATAACGTTATATACTATAACGATGTAACGAATAACGTTATATACTATAACGATATAACGTATAACGTTATGTAGTATTACGATATAACGTATAGCGTTATATACTATATCGATATAACATATAACGTTATATACTATATCGATATAACGTATAACGTTATATACTATATCGATATAACGTATAACGTTATATACTATATCGATATAACGTATAACGTTATATAATATAACGTATAACGTTATATAATATAACGTATAACGTTATATACTATAACGATATAACGTATAACGTTATATACTATATCGATATAACGTATAATGTTATATACTAGTACGATATAACGTATAACGTTATATACTATTACGATATAACGTATAACGTTATATACTATTACTATATATCGTATAACGTTATATAGTATAACGATATAGCGTATAACGTTATGTAGTATTACGATATAACGTATAGCGTTATATACTATAACGATATAACGTATAACGCCATATACTATTACTATATATCGTATAACGTTATATACTATTACGATATAACGTATAACGTTATGTAGTATTACGATAAAACGTATAACGTTATGTAATATTACGATATAACTTATAACGTTATATACTATTACTATATATCGTATAACGTTATATAGTATAACGATATAGCGTATAACGTTGTGTAGTATTACGATATAACGTATAGCGTTATGTACTATATCGATATAACGTACAACGTTATATACTATAACGATGCAACGTATAACGTTATATACTATAACGACATAACGTATAACGTTATGTAGTATTACGATATAACGTATAACGCTATGTAGTATTACGATATAACGTATAACGTCATATACTATATCGATATAACGTATAACGTCATATACTATATCGATATAACGTATAACGTTATATACTATAGCGATATAACGTAGAACGTTATATACTATTACGATATAACGTAAAACGTTATATACTATTACGATATAACGTATAACGTTATATACTATGACGATATAACGTATAACGTTATGTAGTATTACGATATATCGTATAACGTTATATACTATTTCGATATAACGTATAACGTTATGTAGTATTACGATATAACGTATAACGTTATGTAGTATTACGATATAAAGTATAGCTTTATATACTACATCGATATAACGTAAAACGTTATATACTGTAACGATGTAACGTATAACGTTTCATGCTATAACGATATAACATATAGCGCCATTTACAATTACTATATATCGTATAACGTTATATACTATTACGATATAACGTATAACGTTATATACTATGACGATATAACGTATAACGTTATGTAGTATTACGATATATCGTATAACGTTATATACTATTACGATATAACGTATAACGTTATGTAGTATTACGATATAACCTATAACGTTATATACTATTACTATATATCGTATAACGTTATATACTATAACGATATAACGTATAACGTTATGTAGTAATACGATATAACGTATAACGTTGTGTAGTATTACGATATAACGTATAGCGTTATGTACTATATCGATATAACGTATAACGTTATATAGTATATCGATATAACGTATAACGTTATATACTATAACGATGTAACGTATAACGTTATATACTATATCGATATAACGTATAACGTTATGTACTATATCGATATAACGTATAACGTTATATACTATATCGATATAACGTATAACGTTATATACTATATCGATATAACGTATAACGTTATATACTATATCGATATAACGTATAACGTTATATACCATATCGATATAACGTATAACGTTATACACTATTACGATATAACGTATAACGTTATATACTATTACGATATAACGTATAACGTTATATACTATTACTATATATCGTATAACGTTATATAGTATAACGATATAGCGTATAACGTTATGTAGTGTTACGATATAACGTATAGCGTTATATACTATATCGATATAACGTATAACGTTATATACTACTACGATATAACGTATAACGTTATATACTATTACGATATAACGTATAACGTTATGTAGTATTACGATATAACGTATAACGTTATGTAGTATTACGATATAAAGTATAGCTTTATATACTACATCGATATAACGTAAAACGTTATATACTGTAACGATGTAACGTATAACGTTTCATACTATAACGATATAACGTATAGCGCCATTTACAATTACTATATATCGTATAACGTTATATACTATTACGATATAACGTATAACGTTATATACTATGACGATATAACGTATAACGTTATGTAGTATTACGATATATCGTATAACGTTATATACTATTACGATATAACGTATAACGTTATGTAGTATTACGATATAACGTATAACGTTATATACTATTACTATATATCGTATAACGTTATATACTATAACGATATAACGTATAACGTTATATACTATATCGATATAACGTATAACGTTATGTACTATATCGATATAACGTATAACGTTATATACTATATCGATATAACGTATAACGTTATATACTATATCGATATAACGTATAACGTTATATACTATAACGATATAACGTATAACGTTATATACTATATCGATATAACGTATAACGTTATATACTAGTACGATATAACGTATAACGTTATACACTATTACGATATAACGTATAACGTTATATACTATTACTATGTATCGTATAACATTATATAGTATAACGATATAGCGTATAACGTTATGTAGTATTACGATATAACGTATAGCGTTATGTAGTATTACGATAAAACGTATAACGTTATGTAGTATTACGATATAACTTATAACGTTATATACTATTACTATATATCGTATAACGTTATATAGTATAACGATATAGCGTATAACGTTGTGTAGTATTACAATATAACGTATAGCGTTATGTACTATATCGATATAACGTATAACGTTATATACTATAGCGATATAACGTATAACGTTATATACTATAACGATGTAACGTATAACGTTATGTACTATATCGATATAACGTATAACGTTATATACTATATCGATATAACGTATAACGTTATATACCATATCGATATAACGTATAACGTTATACACTATTACGATATAACGTATAACGTTATATAGTATTATGATATATCGTATAACGTTATATAGTATAACGATATAGCGTATAACGTTATATACTATATCGATATAACGTATAACGTTATATACTACTACGATATAACGTATAACGTTATATGCTATAACGATGTAACGTTTAACGATATATACAATTACGATATAACGTATAACGTTATATACTGTTACTATATACCGTATAACGTTATATAGTAAAACGATATAACGTATAACGTCATATACTATTACGATATAACGTATAACGTTATATAGTATTATGATATATCGTATAACGTTATATAGTATAACGATATAGCGTATAACGTTATGTAGTATTACGATATAACTTATAACGTTATATACTATAACGATGTAACGTATAACGTTATATACTATATCGATATAACGTATAACGTTATGTACTATATCGATATAACGTATAACGTTATATACTATATCGATATAACGTATAACGTTATATACTATATCGATATAACGTATAACGTTATATACTATAACGATATAACGTATAACGTTATATACTATATCGATATAACGTATAACGTTATATACTAGTACGATATAACGTGTAACGTTATACACTATTACGATATAACGTATAACGTTATATACTATTACTATGTATCGTATAACGTTATATAGTATAACGATATAGCGTATAACGTTATGTAGTATTACGATATAACGTATAGCGTTATGTAGTATTACGATAAAACGTATAACGTTATGTAGTATTACGATATAACTTATAACGTTATATACTATTACTATATATCGTATAACGTTATATAGTATAACGATATAGCGTATAACGTTGTGTAGTATTACGATATAACGTATAGCGTTATGTACTATATCGATATAACGTATAACGTTATATACTATTGCTATATATAGTTTAACGTTATATAGTATAACGATATAGCCTATAACGTTATGTTGTATTACGATATAACGTATAGCGTTATATACTATATCGATATAACGTATAACGTTATATACTATATCGATATAACGTATAACGTTATATACTATAACGATGTAACGTATAACGTTATATACTATATCGATATAACGTATAACGTTATATACCATATCGATATAACGTATAACGTTATACACTATTACGATATAACGTATAACGTTATATACTATTACGATATAACGTATAACGTTATATACTATTACTATATATCGTATAACGTTATATAGTATAACGATATAGCGTATAACGTTATGTAGTGTTACGATATAACGTATAGCGTTATATACTATATCGATATAACGTATAACGTTATATACTACTACGATATAACGTATAACGTTATATGCTATAACGATGTAACGTTTAACGATATATACAATTACGATATAACGTATAACGTTATATACTGTTACTATATACCGTATAACGTTATATAGTAAAACGATATAACGTATAACGTCATATACTATTACGATATAACGTATAACGTTTTGTAGTATTACGATATAACGTATAACGTTGTGTAGTATTACGATATAACGTATAGCGTTATGTACTATATCGATATAACGTATAACGTTATATACTATATCGATATAACGTATAACGTTATATACTATATCGATATAACGTATAACGTTATATACTATTACTATATATCGTATAACGTTATATAGTATAACGATATAGCTTATAACGTTATGTAGTATTACGATATAACGTATAGCGTTATATACTATATCGACATAACGTATAACGTTATATACTATATCGATATAACGTATAACGTTATATACTATAACGATATAACGTATAACGTTATATACTATAACGATATAACGTATAACGTTATATACTATAACGATATAACGTAGAACGTTATATACTATTACGATATAACGTATAACGTTATATACTATTACGATATAACGTATAACGATATATAATATTACTATATATCGTATAACGTTATATAGTATAACGATATAGCGTATAACGTTATGTAGTATTACGATATAAAGTATAGCTTTATATACTACATCGATATAACGTAAAACGTTATATACTGTAACGATGTAACGTATAACGTTTCATACTATAACGTTATAACGTATAGCGCCATTTACAATTACTATATATCGTATAACGTTATATACTATTACGATATAACGTATAACGTTATATACTATGACGATATAACGTATAACGTTATGTAGTATTACGATATATCGTATAACGTTATATACTATTACGATATAACGTATAACGTTATGTAGTATTACGATATAACGTATAACGTTATATACTATTACTATATATCGTATAACGTTATATAGTATAACGATATAGCGTATAACGTTATGTAGTATTACGATATAACGTATAGCGTTATAAACTTTAACGATATAACGTATAACGCCATATACTATTACTATATATCGTATAACGTTATATACTATTACGATATAACGTATAACGTTATGTAGTATTACGATAAAACGTATAACGTTATGTAGTACTACGATATAACTTATAACGTTATATACTATTACTATATATCGTATAACGTTATATAGTATAACGATATAGCGTATAACGTTGTGTAGTATTACGATATAACGTATAGCGTTATGTACTATATCGATATAACGTATAACGTTATATACTATAACGATGAAACGTATAACGTTATATACTATAACGATATAACGTATAACGTTATGTAGTATTACGATATAACGTATAACGTTATGTAGTATTACGATATAACGTATAACGTCATATACTATATCGATATAACGTATAACGTCATATACTATATCGATATAACGTATAACGTTATATACTATAACGATATAACGTAGAACGTTATATACTATTACGATATAACGTAAAACGTTATATACTATTACGATATAACGTATAACGTTATATAATATTACTATATATCGTATATCGTTATATAGTATAACGATATAGCGTATAACGTTATGTAGTATTACGATATAAAGTATAGCTTTAAATACTATATCGATATAACGTAAAACGTTATATACTGTAACGATGTAACGTATATCGTTATATACTATAACGATATAACGTATAGCGCCATTTACTATTACTATATATCGTATAACGTTATATACTATTACGATATAACGTATAACGTTATATACTATGACGATATAGCGTATAACGTTATGTAGTATTACGATATAACGTATAGCGTTATATACTTTAACGATATAACGTATAACGCCATATACTATTACTATATATCGTATAACGTTATATACTATTACGATATATCGTATAACGTTATATACTATTACGATATAACGTATAACGTTATGTAGTATTACGATATAACGTATAACGATATAGCGTATAAACGTTATGTAGTATTACGATATAACGTATAGCGTTATATACTTTAACGATATAACGTATAACGCCATATACTATTACTATATCGTATAACGTTATATACTATTACTATATATCGTATAACGTTATATACTATAACGATATAACGTATAACGTTTTGTAGTATTACGATATAACGTATAACGTTGTGTAGTATTACGATATAACGTATAGCGTTATGTACTATATCGATATAACGTATAACGTTATATACTATATCGATATAACGTATAACGTATATACTATTACTATATATAGTTTAACGTTATATAGTATAACGATATAGCCTATAACGTTATGTAGTATTATGATATAACGTATAGCGTTATATACTATATCGATATAACGTATAACGTTATATACTATATCGATATAACGTATAACGTTATATACTATAACGATGTAATGTATAACGTTATATACTATTACAATATAACGTATAACGATATAGCGTATAACGTTATGTAGTATTACGATATAACGTATAGCGTTATATACTATATCGATATAACGTATAACGTTATATACTATATCGATATAACGTATAACGTTATATACTATAACGATATAACGTATAACGTTATATACTATAACGATATAACGTAGAACGTTATATACTATTACGATATAACGTATAACGTTATATACTATTACGATATAACGTATAACGATATATAATATTACTATATATCGTATAACGTTATATGGTATAACGATATAGCGTATAACGTTATGTAGTATTACGATATAAAGTATAGCTTTATACACTATATCGATATAACGTAAAACGTTATATACTGTAACGATGTAACGTATAACGTTTCATACTATAACGATATAACGTATAGCGCCATTTACAATTACTATATATCGTATAACGTTATATACTATTACGATATAACGTATAACGTTATATACTATGACGATATAACGTATAACGTTATGTAGTATTACGATATATCGTATAACGTTATATACTATTACGATATAACGTATAACGTTATGTAGTATTACGATATAACGTATAACGTTATGTAGTATTACGATATAACGTATAACGTTATGTAGTATTACGATATAAAGTATAGCTTTATATACTACATCGATATAACGTAAAACGTTATATACTGTAACGATGTAACGTATAACGTTTCATACTATAACGATATAACGTATAGCGCCATTTACAATTACTATATATCGTATAACGTTATATACTATTACGATATAACGTATAACGTTATATACTATGACGATATAACGTATAACGTTATGTAGTATTACGATATATCGTATAACGTTATATACTATTACGATATAACGTATAACGTTATGTAGTATTACGATATAACGTATAACGTTATATACTATTACTATATATCGTATAACGTTATATACTATAACGATATAACGTATAACGTTATGTAGTAATACGATATAACGTATAACGTTGTGTAGTATTACGATATAACGTATAGCGTTATGTACTATATCGATATAACGTATAACGTTATATACTATATCGATATAACGTATAACGTTATATACTATAACGATGTAACGTATAACGTTATATACTATATCGATATAACGTATAACGTTATATACTATATCGATATAACGTATAACGTTATATACTAGTACGATATAACGTATAACGTTATACACTATTAGGATATAACGTATAACGTTATATACTATTACTATGTATCGTATAACGTTATATAGTATAACGATATAGCGTATAACGTTATGTAGTATTACGATATAACGTATAGCGTTATGTAGTATTACGATAAAACGTATAACGTTATGTAGTATTACGATATAACTTATAACGTTATATACTATTACTATATATCGTATAACGTTATATAGTATAACGATATAGCGTATAACGTTGTGTAGTATTACAATATAACGTATAGCGTTATGTACTATATCGATATAACGTATAACGTTATATACTATTACTATATATAGTTTAACGTTATATAGTATAACGATATAGCCTATAACGTTATGTAGTATTACGATATAACGTATAGCGTTATATACTATATCGATATAACGTATAACGTTATATACTATATCGATATAACGTATAACGTTATATACTATAACGATGTAACGTATAACGTTATATACTATATCGATATAACGTATAACGTTATATACCATATCGATATAACGTATAACGTTATACACTATTACGATATAACGTATAACGTTATATACTATTACGATATAACGTATAACGTTATATACTATTACTATATATCGTATAACGTTATATAGTATAACGATATAGCGTATAACGTTATGTAGTGTTACGATATAACGTATAGCGTTATATACTATATCGATATAACGTATAACGTTATATACTACTACGATATAACGTATAACGTTATATGCTATAACGATGTAACGTTTAACGATATATACGATTACGATATAACGTATAACGTTATATACTGTTACTATATACCGTATAACGTTATATAGTAAAACGATATAACGTATAACGTCATATACTATTACGATATAACGTATAACGTTATATAGTATTATTATATATCGTATAACGTTATATAGTATAACGATATAGCGTATAACGTTATGTAGTATTACGATATAACGTATAGCGTTATATACTATAACGATGTAACGTATAACGTGATATACTATAACGATGTAACGTATATCGTTATATACTATAACGATATAACGTATAGCGCCATTTACTATTACTATATATCGTATAACGTTATATACTATTACGATATAACGTATAACGTTATATACTATGACGATATAGCGTATAACGTTATGTAGTATTACGATATAACGTATAGCGTTATATACTTTAACGATATAACGTATAACGCCATATACTATTACTATATATCGTATAACGTTATATACTATTACGATATATCGTATAACGTTATATACTATTACGATATAACGTATAACGTTATGTAGTATTACGATATAACGTATAACGATATAGCGTATAACGTTATGTAGTATTACGATATAACGTATAGCGTTATATACTTTAACGATATAACGTATAACGCCATATACTATTACTATATATCGTATAACGTTATATACTATTACTATATATCGTATAACGTTATATACTATAACGATATAACGTATAACGTTTTGTAGTATTACGATATAACGTATAACGTTGTGTAGTATTACGATATAACGTATAGCGTTATGTACTATATCGATATAACGTATAACGTTATATACTATATCGATATAACGTATAACGTTATATACTATTACTATATATAGTTTAACGTTATATAGTATAACGATATAGCCTATAACGTTATGTAGTATTATGATATAACGTATAGCGTTATATACTATATCGATATAACGTATAACGTTATATACTATATCGATATAACGTATAACGTTATATACTATAACGATGTAATGTATAACGTTATATACTATTACAATATAACGTATAACGATATAGCGTATAACGTTATGTAGTATTACGATATAACGTATAGCGTTATATACTATATCGATATAACGTATAACGTTATATACTATATCGATATAACGTATAACGTTATATACTATAACGATATAACGTATAACGTTATATACTATAACGATATAACGTAGAACGTTATATACTATTACGATATAACGTATAACGTTATATACTATTACGATATAACGTATAACGATATATAATATTACTATATATCGTATAACGTTATATGGTATAACGATATAGCGTATAACGTTATGTAGTATTACGATATAAAGTATAGCTTTATACACTATATCGATATAACGTAAAACGTTATATACTGTAACGATGTAACGTATAACGTTTCATACTATAACGATATAACGTATAGCGCCATTTACAATTACTATATATCGTATAACGTTATATACTATTACGATATAACGTATAACGTTATATACTATGACGATATAACGTATAACGTTATGTAGTATTACGATATATCGTATAACGTTATATACTATTACGATATAACGTATAACGTTATGTAGTATTACGATATAACGTATAACGTTATGTAGTATTACGATATAACGTATAACGTTATGTAGTATTACGATATAAAGTATAGCTTTATATACTACATCGATATAACGTAAAACGTTATATACTGTAACGATGTAACGTATAACGTTTCATACTATAACGATATAACGTATAGCGCCATTTACAATTACTATATATCGTATAACGTTATATACTATTACGATATAACGTATAACGTTATATACTATGACGATATAACGTATAACGTTATGTAGTATTACGATATATCGTATAACGTTATATACTATTACGATATAAGGTATAACGTTATGTAGTATTACGATATAACGTATAACGTTATATACTATTACTATATATCGTATAACGTTATATACTATAACGATATAACGTATAACGTTATGTAGTAATACGATATAACGTATAACGTTGTGTAGTATTACGATATAACGTATAGCGTTATGTACTATATCGATATAACGTATAACGTTATATACTATATCGATATAACGTATAACGTTATATACTATAACGATGTAACGTATAACGTTATATACTATATCGATATAACGTATAACGTTATATACTATATCGATATAACGTATAACGTTATATACTAGTACGATATAACGTATAACGTTATACACTATTAGGATATAACGTATAACGTTATATACTATTACTATGTATCGTATAACGTTATATAGTATAACGATATAGCGTATAACGTTATGTAGTATTACGATATAACGTATAGCGTTATGTAGTATTACGATAAAACGTATAACGTTATGTAGTATTACGATATAACTTATAACGTTATATACTATTACTATATATCGTATAACGTTATATAGTATAACGATATAGCGTATAACGTTGTGTAGTATTACAATATAACGTATAGCGTTATGTACTATATCGATATAACGTATAACGTTATATACTATTACTATATATAGTTTAACGTTATATAGTATAACGATATAGCCTATAACGTTATGTAGTATTACGATATAACGTATAGCGTTATATACTATATCGATATAACGTATAACGTTATATACTATATCGATATAACGTATAACGTTATATACTATAACGATGTAACGTATAACGTTATATACTATATCGATATAACGTATAACGTTATATACCATATCGATATAACGTATAACGTTATACACTATTACGATATAACGTATAACGTTATATACTATTACGATATAACGTATAACGTTATATACTATTACTATATATCGTATAACGTTATATAGTATAACGATATAGCGTATAACGTTATGTAGTGTTACGATATAACGTATAGCGTTATATACTATATCGATATAACGTATAACGTTATATACTACTACGATATAACGTATAACGTTATATGCTATAACGATGTAACGTTTAACGATATATACGATTACGATATAACGTATAACGTTATATACTGTTACTATATACCGTATAACGTTATATAGTAAAACGATATAACGTATAACGTCATATACTATTACGATATAACGTATAACGTTATATAGTATTATTATATATCGTATAACGTTATATAGTATAACGATATAGCGTATAACGTTATGTAGTATTACGATATAACGTATAGCGTTATATACTATAACGATGTAACGTATAACGTGATATACTATAACGATGTAACGTATAACGTTATATACTTAACGATATAACGTATAACGTTATGTAGTATTACGATATAACGTATAGCGTTATATACTATATCGATATAACGTATAACGTTATATACTATATCGATATAACGTATAACGTTATATACTATATCGATATAACGTATAACGTTATATACTATATCGATATAACGTATAACGTTATATAATATAACGTATAACGTTATATACTATAACGATATAACGTATAACGTTATATACTATATCGATATAACGTATAACGTTATATACTAGTACGATGTAACGTATAACGTTATATACTATTACGATATAACGTATAACGTTATATACTATTACTATATATCGTATAACGTTATATAGTATAACGATATAGCGTATAACGTTATGTAGTATTACGATATAACGTATAGCGTTATATACTATAACGATATAACGTATAACGCCATATACTATTACTATATATCGTATAACGTTATATACTATTACGATATAACGTATAACGTTATGTAGTATTACGATAAAACGTATAACGTTATGTAATATTACGATATAACTTATAACGTTATATACTACTACGATATAACGTATAACGTTATATGCTATAACGATGTAACGTTTAACGATATATACAATTACGATATAACGTATAACGTTATATACTGTTACTATATACCGTATAACGTTATATAGTAAAACGATATAACGTATAACGTTATATACTATTACGATATAACGTATAACGTTATATACTAATATTATATATCGTATAACGTTATATCGTATAACGATATAGCGTATAACGTTATGTAGTATTACGATATAGCGTATAGCGTTATATACTATAACGATGTAACGTATAACGTTATATACTATAACGATGTAACGTATAACGTTATATACTATAACGATATAACGTATAACATTATGTAGTATTACGATATAACGTATAGCGTTATATACTATATCGATATAACGTATAACGTTATATACTATATCGATATAACGTATAACGTTATATACTATATCGATATAACGTATAACGTTATATACTATATCGATATAACGTATAACGTTATATACTATAACGATATAACGTATAACGTTATATACTATATCGATATAACGCATAACGTTATATACTAGTACGATATAACGTATAACGTTATACACTATTACGATATAACGTATAACGTTATATACTGTTACTATGTATCGTATAACGTTATATACTATTACGATATAACGTATAACGTTGTGTAGTATTACGATAAAACGTATAACGTTATGTAATATTACGATATAACTTATAACGTTATATACTATTACTATATATCGTATAACGTTATATAGTATAACGATATAGCGTATAACGTTGTGTAGTATTACGATATAACGTATAGCGTTATGTACTATATCGATATAACGTATAACGTTATATACTATAACGATGCAACGTATAACGTTATATACTATAACGACATAACGTATAACGTTATGTAGTATTACGATATAACGTATAACGCTATGTAGTATTACGATATAACGTATAACGTCATATACTATATCGATATAACGTATAACGTCATATACTATATCGATATAACGTATAACGTTATATACTATAGCGATATAACGTAGAACGTTATATACTATTACGATATAACGTAAAACGTTATATACTATTACGATATAACGTATAACGTTATATAATACTACTATATATCGTATATCGTTATATCGTATAACGATATAGCGTATAACGTTATGTAGTATTACAATATAAAGTATAGCTTTAAATACTATATCGATATAACGTAAAACGTTATATACTGTAACGATGTAACGTATATCGTTATATACTATAACGATATAACGTATAGAGCCATTTATTATTACTGTATATCGTATAACGTTATATACTATTACGATATAACGTATAACGTTATATACTATATCGATATAACGTATAACGTTATATACTAGTACGATATAACGTATAACGTTATACACTATTACGATATAACGTATAACGTTATATACTATTACTATGTATCGTATAACGTTATATAGTATAACGATATAGCGTATAACGTTATGTAGTATTACGATATAACGTATAGCGTTATGTAGTATTACGATAAAACGTATAACGTTATGTAGTATTACGATATAACTTATAACGTTATATACTATTACTATATATCGTATAACGTTATATAGTATAACGATATAGCGTATAACGTTGTGTAGTATTACAATATAACGTATAGCGTTATGTACTATATCGATATAACGTATAACGTTATATACTATTACTATATATAGTTTAACGTTATATAGTATAACGATATAGCCTATAACGTTATGTAGTATTACGATATAACGTATAGCGTTATATACTATATCGATATAACGTATAACGTTATATACTATATCGATATAACGTATAACGTTATATACTATAACGATGTAACGTATAACGTTATATACTATATCGATATAACGTATAACGTTATATACCATATCGATATAACGTATAACGTTATACACTATTACGATATAACGTATAACGTTATATACTATTACGATATAACGTATAACGTTATGTAGTATTACGATAAAACGTATAACGTTATGTAATATTACGATATAACTTATAACGTTATATACTACTACGATATAACGTATAACGTTATATGCTATAACGATGTAACGTTTAACGATATATACAATTACGATATAACGTATAACGTTATATACTGTTACTATATACCGTATAACGTTATATAGTAAAACGATATAACGTATAACGTTATATACTATTACGATATAACGTATAACGTTATATACTATTATTATATATCGTATAACGTTATATCGTATAACGATATAGCGTATAACGTTATGTAGTATTACGATATAACGTATAGCGTTATATACTATAACGATGTAACGTATAACGTTATATACTATAACGATGTAACGTATAACGTTATATACTATAACGATATAACGTATAACATTATGTAGTATTGCGATATAACGTATAGCGTTATATACTATATCGATATAACGTATAACGTTATATACTATATCGATATAACGTATAACGTTATATACTATATCGATATAACGTATAACGTTATATACTATATCGATATAACGTATAACGTTATATACTATAACGATATAACGTATAACGTTATATACTATATCGATATAACGCATAACGTTATATACTAGTACGATATAACGTATAACGTTATACACTATTACGATATAACGTATAACGTTATATACTGTTACTATGTATCGTATAACGTTATATACTATTACGATATAACGTATAACGTTGTGTAGTATTACGATAAAACGTATAACGTTATGTAATATTACGATATAACTTATAACGTTATATACTATTACTATATATCGTATAACGTTATATAGTATAACGATATAGCGTATAACGTTGTGTAGTATTACGATATAACGTATAGCGTTATGTACTATATCGATATAGCGTATAACGTTATATACTATAACGATGCAACGTATAACGTTATATACTATAACGACATAACGTATAACGTTATGTAGTATCACGATATAACGTATAACGCTATGTAGTATTACGATATAACGTATAACGTCATATACTATATCGATATAACGTATAACGTCATATACTATATCGATATAACGTATAACGTTATATACTATAGCGATATAACGTAGAACGTTATATACTATTACGATATAACGTAAAACGTTATATACTATTACGATATAACGTATAACGTTATATAATATTACTATATATCGTATATCGTTATATCGTATAACGATATAGCGTATAACGTTATGTAGTATTACAATATAAAGTATAGCTTTAAATACTATATCGATATAACGTAAAACGTTATATACTGTAACGATGTAACGTATATCGTTATATACTATAACGATATAACGTATAGAGCCATTTACTATTACTGTATATCGTATAACGTTATATACTATTACGATATAACGTATAACGTTATATACTATATCGATATAACGTATAACGTTATATACTATATCGATATAACGTATAACGTTATATACTATATCGATATAACGTATAACGTTATATACTATAACGATGTAACGTATAACGTTATATACTATATCGATATAACGTATAACGTTATATACTATATCGATATAACGTATAACGTTATATACTATATCGATATAACGTATAACGTTATATACTATATCGATATAACGTATAACGTTATATACTATAACGATATAACGTATAACGTTATATACTATATCGATATAACGTATAACGTTATATACTATATCGATATAACGTATAACGTTATATACTATATCGATATAACGTATAACGTTATATACCATATCGATATAACGTATAACGTTATACACTATTACGATATAACGTATAACGTTATATACTATTACTATGTATCGTATAACGTTATATAGTATAACGATATAGCGTATAACGTTATGTAGTATTACGATATAACGTATAGCGTTATGTAGTATTACGATAAAACGTATAACGTTATGTAGTATTACGATATAACTTATAACGTTATATACTATTACTATATATCGTATAACGTTCTATAGTATAACGATATAGCGTATAACGTTGTGTAGTATTACAATATAACGTATAGCGTTATGTACTATATCGATATAACGTATAACGTTATATACTATTACTATATATAGTTTAACGTTATATAGTATAACGATATAGCC
Organism: Bombus affinis; assembly: GCF_024516045.1. Classification (NCBI taxonomy): domain Eukaryota; kingdom Metazoa; phylum Arthropoda; class Insecta; order Hymenoptera; family Apidae; genus Bombus; species Bombus affinis. The sequence continues at coordinate 183,267 of NC_066351.1, forward strand.
TATAACGTTATGTAGTATTACGATATAACGTATAGCGTTATATACTATATCGATATAACGTATAACGTTATATACTATATCGATATAACGTATAACGTTATATACTATAACGATGTAACGTATAACGTTATATACTATATCGATATAACGTATAACGTTATATACCATATCGATATAACGTATAACGTTATACACTATTACGATATAACGTATAACGTTATATACTATTACGATATAACGTATAACGTTATATACTATTACTATATATCGTATAACGTTATATAGTATAACGATATAGCGTATAACGTTATGTAGTGTTACGATATAACGTATAGCGTTATATACTATATCGATATAACGTATAACGTTATATACTACTACGATATAACGTATAACGTTATATGCTATAACGATGTAACGTTTAACGATATATACAATTACGATATAACGTATAACGCTATATACTGTTACTATATACCGTATAACGTTATATAGTAAAACGATATAACGTATAACGTCATATACTATTACGATATAACGTATAACGTTATATAGTATTATTATATATCGTATAACGTTATATAGTATAACGATATAGCGTATAACGTTATGTAGTATTACGATATAACGTATAGCGTTATATACTATAACGATGTAACGTATAACGTGATATACTATAACGATGTAACGTATAACGTTATATACTTAACGATATAACGTATAACGTTATGTAGTATTACGATATAACGTATAGCGTTATATACTATATCGATATAACGTATAACGTTATATACTATATCGATATAACGTATAACGTTATATACTATATCGATATAACGTATAACGTTATATACTATATCGATATAACGTATAACGTTATATAATATAACGAATAACGTTATATACTATAACGATATAACGTATAACGTTATATACTATATCGATATAACGTATAACGTTATATACTAGTACGATATAACATATAACGTTATATACTATTACGATATAACGTATAACGTTATATACTATTACTATATATCGTATAACGTTATATAGTATAACGATATAGCGTATAACGTTATGTAGTATTACGATATAACGTATAGCGTTATATACTATAACGATATAACGTATAACGCCATATACTATTACTATATATCGTATAACGTTATATACTATTACGATATAACGTATAACGTTATGTAGTATTACGATAAAACGTATAACGTTATGTAATATTACGATATAACTTATAACGTTATATACTACTACGATATAACGTATAACGTTATATGCTATAACGATGTAACGTTTAACGATATATACAATTACGATATAACGTATAACGTTATATACTGTTACTATATACCGTATAACGTTATATAGTAAAACGATATAACGTATAACGTTATATACTATTACGATATAACGTATAACGTTATATACTATTATTATATATCGTATAACGTTATATCGTATAACGATATAGCGTATAACGTTATGTAGTATTACGATATAACGTATAGCGTTATATACTATAACGATGTAACGTATAACGTTATATACTATAACGATGTAACGTATAACGTTATATACTATAACGATATAACGTATAACATTATGTAGTATTACGATATAACGTATAGCGTTATATACTATATCGATATAACGTATAACGTTATATACTATAACGATATAACGTATAACGTTATATACTATATCGATATAACGTATAACGTTATATACTATATCGATATAACGTATAACGTTATATACTATAACGATATAACGTATAACGTTATATACTATATCGATATAACGCATAACGTTATATACCAGTACCATATAACGTATAACGTTATACACTATTACGATATAACGTATAACGTTATATACTGTTACTATGTATCGTATAACGTTATATACTATTACGATATAACGTATAACGTTGTGTAGTATTACGATAAAACGTATAACGTTATGTAATATTACGATATAACTTATAACGTTATATACTATTACTATATATCGTATAACGTTATATAGTATAACGATATAGCGTATAACGTTGTGTAGTATTACGATATAACGTATAGCGTTATGTACTATATCGATATAACGTATAACGTTATATACTATAACGATGCAACGTATAACGTTATATACTATAACGACATAACGTATAACGTTATGTAGTATTACGATATAACGTATAACGCTATGTAGTATTACGATATAACGTATAACGTCATATACTATATCGATATAACGTATAACGTCATATACTATATCGATATAACGTATAACGTTATATACTATAGCGATATAACGTAGAACGTTATATACTATTACGATATAACGTAAAACGTTATATACTATTACGATATAACGTATAACGTTATATAATATTACTATATATCGTATATCGTTATATCGTATAACGATATAGCGTATAACGTTATGTAGTATTACAATATAAAGTATAGCTTTAAATACTATATCGATATAACGTAAAACGTTATATACTGTAACGATGTAACGTATATCGTTATATACTATAACGATATAACGTATAGAGCCATTTACTATTACTGTATATCGTATAACGTTATATACTATTACGATATAACGTATAACGTTATATACTATATCGATATAACGTATAACGTTATATACTATATCGATATAACGTATAACGTTATATACTATATCGATATAACGTATAACGTTATATACTATAACGATGTAACGTATAACGTTATATACTATATCGATATAACGTATAACGTTATATACTATATCGATATAACGTATAACGTTATATACTATATCGATATAACGTATAACGTTATATACTATATCGATATAACGTATAACGTTACATACTATAACGATATAACGTATAACGTTATATACTATATCGATATAACGTATAACGTTATATACTATTACGATATAACGTATAACGTTATATACTATTACGATATAACGTATAAGGTTATATACTATTACGATATAACGTATAACGTTATATACTATTACTATATATCGTATAACGTTATATAGTATAACGATATAGCGTATAACGTTATGTAGTATTACGATATACCGTATAGCGTTATATACTATAACGATATAACGTATAACGCCATATACTATTACTGTATATCGTATAACGTTATATACTGTTACGATATAACGTATAACGTTATGTAGTATTACGATAAAACGTATAACGTTGTGTAGTATTACGATATAACTTATAACGTTATATACTATTACGATATATCGTATAACGTTATATAGTATAACGATATAGCGTATAACGTTGTGTAGTATTACGATATAACGTATAGCGTTATGTACTATATCGATATAACGTATAACGTTATATACTATAACGATGTAACGTATAACGTTATATACTATAACGATATAACGTATAACGTTATGTAGTATTACGATATAACGTATAACGTTATGTAGTATTACGATATAACGTATAACGTCATATACTACTACGATATAACGTATAACGTTATGTAGTATTACGACATAACATATAACGTCATATACTATATCGATATAACGTATAACGTTATATACTATATCGATATAACGTATAACGTTATATACTATATCGATATAACGTATAACGTTATATACTATAACGATGTAACGTATAACGTTATATACTATAACGATATAACGTATAGCGCCATTTACTATTACTATATATCGTATAACGTTATATACTATTACGATATAACGTATAACGTTATATACTATGACGATATAACATATAACGTTATGTAGTATTACGATATATCGTATCACGTTATATACTATAACGATATAGCGTATAACGTTATGTAGTGTTACGATATAACGTATAGCGTTATATACTATATCAATAAAACGTATAACGTTATATACTACTACGATATAACGTATAACGTTATATACTACTACGATATAACGTATAACGTTATATACTATAACGATGTAACGTTTAACGTTATATACTATTACGATATAACGTATAACGTTATATACTATTACTATATACCGTATAACGTTATATAGTAAAAAGATGTAACGTATAACGTTATATACTTTAACGATGTAATGTTTAACGTTATATACTATTACGATATAACGTAAAACGTTATGTAGTATTACGACATAACATATAACGTCATATACTATATCGATATAACGTATAACGTTATATACTATATCGATATAACGTATAACGTTATATACTATATCGATATAACGTATAACGTTATATACTATAACGATGTAACGTATAACGTTATATACTATAACGATATAACGTATAACGCCATTTACTATTACTATATATCGTATAACGTTATATACTATTACGATATAACGTATAACGTTATATACTATGACGATATAACTTATAACGTTATATACTACTACGATATAACGTATAACGTTATATACTACTACGATATAACGTATAACGTTATATACTATAACGATGTAACGTTTAACGTTATATACTATTACGATATAACGTATAACGTTATATACTATAACGATGTAACGTATAACGTTATATACTATAACGATATAACGTATAACGTTATATACTATTACTAAATATCGTATAACGTTATATAGTATAACGATATAGCGTATAACGTTATGTAGTGTTACGATATAACGTATAGCGTTATATACTATATCGATATAACGTATAACGTTATATACTATAACGATGTATCGTTTAACGTTATATACTATTACGATATAGCGTATAACGTTATGTAGTGTTACGATATAACGTATGGCGTTATATACTATATCGATATAACGTATAACGTTATATACTACTACGATATAACGTATAACGTTATATACTACTACGATATAACGTATAACGTTATATACTATAACGATGTAACGTTTAACGTTATATACTATTACGATATAACGTATAACGTTATATACTATTACTATATATCGTATAACGTTATATAGTAAAAAGATGTAACGTATAACGTTATATACTATAACGATGTAATGTTTAACGTTATATACTATTACGATATAACGTAAAACGTTATGTAGTATTACGACATAACATATAACGTCATATACTATATCGATATAACGTATAACGTTATATACTATATCGATATAACGTAGAACGTTATATACTGTATCGATATAACGTATAACGTTATATACTATAACGATGTAACGTATAACGTTATATACTATTACTATATATCGTATAACGTTATATAGTATAACGATATAGCGTATAACGTTATGTAGTATTACGATATAACGTATAGCGTTATATACTATATCGACATAAAGTATAACGTTATATACAATGACGATATAACGTATAGCGTTATGTACTATATCGATATAACGTATAACGTTATATACTATTACTATATATCGTATAACGTTATATAGTATAACGATATAGCGTATAACGTTATGTAGTATTACGATATAACGTATAGCGTTATATACTATATCGATATGACGTATAACGTTATACACTATATCGATATAACGTATAACGTTATATACTATAACGATGTAACGTATAACGTTATATACTATAACGATATAACGTATAACGTTATATACTATATCGATATAACGTATAACGTTATATACTATTACGATATAACGTATAACGTTACGTAGTATTACGATATATCGTATAACGTTATATGCTATTACCATATAACGTATAACGTTATGTAGTATTACTATATATCGTATAACGTTATATAGTATAACGATATAGCGTATAACGTTATGTAGTATTACGATATAATGTATAACGTTATATACTATATCGATATAACGTATAACGTTATATACTATAACGATGTAACGTATAACGTTATATACTATAACGATATAACGTATAACGCCATTTACTATTACTATATATCGTATAACGTTATATAGTATAACGATATAGCGTATAACGTTATGTAGTGTTACGATATAACGTATAGCGTTATATACTATATCGATATAACGTATAGCGTTATATACTATATCGATATAACGTTTAACGTTATATACTATAACGATATAACGTATAACGTTATATACTATAACGATGTAACGTATAACGTTATATACTATATCGATATAACGTATAGCGTTATATACTATATCGATATAACGTATAACGTTATATACTATATCCATATAACGTATAACGTTATATACTATAACGATGTAACGTATAACGTTATATACCATATCGATATAACGTATAACGTTATATACTATATCGATATAACGTATAACGTTATATACTATTACGAAATAACGTATAACGTTATATACTATAACGATGTATCGTTTAACGTTATATACTATTACGATATAACGTATAACGTTATATACTTTTACTATATATCGTATAACATTATATAGTATAACGATATAGCGTATAACGTTATGTAGTATTACGACATAACGTATAGCGTTATATACTATATCGATATAACGTATAACGTTATATACTATATCGATATAACGTATAACGTTATATACTATATTGATATAACGTATAACGTTATATACTATGACGATATAACGTAAAACGTTATATACTATTATGATATAACGTATAACGTTATATAGAATAACGATATAGCGTATAACGTTATGTAGTGTTACGATATAACGTATAGCGTTATATACTGTATCGATATAACGTATAACGTTATATACTATATCGATATAACGTATAACGTTATATACTATTACTATATATCGTATAACGTTATATAGTATAACGGTATAGCGTATAACGTTATGTAGTATTACGATATAACGTATAGCATTATATAATATGTCGATATAACGTATAACGTTATACACTATATCGATATAACGTATAACCTTATAAACTATAACGATGTAACGTATAACGTTATATACCATAACGATATAACGTATAACGTTATATACTATTTCGATATAACGTATAACGTTATATACTATTACGATATAACGTATAACGTTACGTAGTATTACGATATATCGTATAGCGATATATGCTATTACGATATAACGTATAACGTTATGTAGTATTACTATATATCGTATAACGTTATATAGTATAACGATATAGCGTATAACGTTATGTAGTATTACGATATAACGTATAACGTTATATACTATAACGATATAACGTAGAACGTTATATACAATTGCGATATAGCGTAAAACGTTTTATACTATTACGATATAACGTATAACGTTATATACTATTACTATATTTCGTATAACGTTATATAGTATAACGATATAGCGTATAACGTTATGTAGTATTACGATATAACGTATAGCGTTATATACTATATCGACATATCGTATAACGTTATATACAATGACGATATAACGTATAGCGCTATGTACTATATCGATATAACGTATAACGTTATATACTATTACTATATATCGTATAACGTTATATAGTATAACGATAAAGCGTATAACGTTATGTACTATTACGATATAACGTATAGCGTTATATACTATATCGACATAACGTATAACGTTATATACAGTGACGATATAACGAATAGCGTTATTTACTATATCGATGTAACGTATAACGTTATATACTATTACTATATATCGTATAACGTTATATAGTATAACGATATAGCGTATAACGTTATGTAGTATTACGATATAACGTATAGCGTTATATGCTATATCGATATAACGTATAACGTTATATACTATATCGATATAACGTATAACGTTATATACTATAACGATGTAACGTATAACGTTATATACTATATCGATATAACGTATAACGTTATATACTATTACTATATAGCGTATAACGTTATATAGTAGAACGATATAGCGTATAACGTTATGTAGTGTTACGATATAACGTATAGCGTTATATACTACATCGATATAACGTATAACGTTATATACTATAACGATGTAACGTTTAACGTTATATACTATTACTATATATCGTATAACGTTATATAGTATAACGATATAGCGTATAACGTTATGTAGTATTACGATATAACGTATAGCGTTATATGCTATATCGATATAACGTATAACGTTATATACTATATCGATATAACGTATAACGTTATATACTATAACGATGTAACGTATAACGTTATATACTATATCGATATAACGTATAACGTTATATACTATTACTATATAGCGTATAACGTTATATAGTAGAACGATATAGCGTATAACGTTATGTAGTGTTACGATATAACGTATAGCGTTATATACTATATCGATATAACGTATAACGTTATATACTATAACGATGTATCGTTTAACGTTATATACTATTACGATATAGCGTATAACGTTATGTAGTGTTACGATATAACGTATGGCGTTATATACTATATCGATATAACGTATAACGTTATATACTATAACGATGTAACGTTTAACGTTATATACTATTACGAAATAACGTATAACGTTATATACTATTACTATATATCGTATAACGTAATATAGTAAAACGATGTAACGTATAACGTTATATACTATAACGATGTAATGTTTAACGTTATATACTATTACGATATAACGTAAAACGTTATGTAGTATTACGACATAACATATAACGTCATATACTATATCGATATAACGTATAACTTTATATACTATATCGATATAACGTATAACGTTATATACTATAACGATGTAACGTATAACGTTATATACTATAACGATATAACGTATAACGTTATATACTATATCGATATAACGTATAACGTTATATACTATTACGATATAACGTATAACGTTACGTAGTATTACGATATATCGTATAACGTTATATGCTATTACGATATAACGTATAACGTTATGCAGTATTACTATATATCGTATAACGTTATATAGAATAACGATATAGCGTATAACGTTATGTAGTATTACGATATAATGTATAACGTTATATACTATATCGATATAACGTATAACGTTATATACTATAACGATGTAACGTATAACGTTATATACTATAACGATATAACGTATAACGCCATTTACTATTACTATATATCGTATAACGTTATATAGTATAACGATATAGCGTATAACGTTATGTAGTGTTACGATATAACGTATAGCGTTATATACTATATCGATATAACGTATAGCGTTATATACTATATCGATATAACGTATAACGTTATATACTATAACGATATAACGTATAACGTTATATACTATAACGATGTAACGTATAACGTTATATACTATATCGATATAACGTATAGCGTTATATACTATAACGATATAACGTATAACGTTATATACTATATCGATATAACGTATAACGTTATATACTATTACGATATAACGTATAACGTTACGTAGTATTACGATATATCGTATAACGTTATATGCTATTACGATATAACGTATAACGTTATGTAGTATTACTATATATCGTATAACGTTATATAGTATAACGATATAGCGTATAACGTTATGTAGTATTACGATATAATGTATAACGTTATATACTATATCGATATAACGTATAACGTTATATACTATAACGATGTAACGTATAACGTTATATACTATAACGATATAACGTATAACGCCATTTACTATTACTATATATCGTATAACGTTATATAGTATAACGATATAGCGTATAACGTTATGTAGTGTTACGATATAACGTATAGCGTTATATACTATATCGATATAACGTATAGCGTTATATACTATATCGATATAACGTATAACGTTATATACTATAACGATATAACGTATAACGTTATATACTATAACGATGTAACGTATAACGTTATATACTATATCGATATAACGTATAGCGTTATATACTATATCGATATAACGTATAACGTTATATACTATATCCATATAACGTATAACGTTATATACTATAACGATGTAACGTATAACGTTATATACTATATCGATATAACGTATAACGTTATATACTATATCGATATAACGTATAACGTTATATACTATTACGAAATAACGTATAACGTTATATACTATAACGATGTATCGTTTAACGTTATATACTATTACGATATAACGTATAACGTTATATACTATTACTATATATCGTATAACGTTATATAGTATAACGATATAGCGTATAACGTTATGTAGTATTACGACATAACGTATAGCGTTATATACTATATCGATATAACGTATAACGTTATATACTATATCGATATAACGTATAACGATATATACTATATTGATATAACGTATAACGTTATATACTATGACGATATAACGTAAAACGTTATATACTATTACGATATAACGTATAACGTTATATAGAATAACGATATAGCGTATAACGTTATGTAGTGTTACGCTATAACGTATAGCGTTATATACTGTATCGATATAACGTATAACGTTATATACTATATCGATATAACGTATAACGTTATATACTATTACTATATATCGTATAACGTTATATAGTATAACGATATAGCGTATAACGTTATGTAGTATTACGATATAACGTATAGCATTATATAATATGTCGATATAACGTATAACGTTATACACTATATCGATATAACGTATAACGTTATAAACTATAACGATGTAACGTATAACGTTATATACTATAACGATATAACGTATAACGTTATATACTATATCGATATAACGTATAACGTTATATACTATTACGATATAACGTATAACGTTACGTAGTATTACGATATATCGTATAGCGATATATGCTATTACGATATAACGTAGAACGTTATATACAATTGCGATATAGCGTAAAACGTTTTATACTATTACGATATAACGTATAACGTTATATACTATTACTATATTTCGTATAACGTTATATAGTATAACGATATAGCGTATAACGTTATGTAGTATTACGATATAACGTATAACGTTATATACTATAACGATATAACGTAGAACGTTATATACAATTGCGATATAGCGTAAAACGTTTTATACTATTACGATATAACGTATAACGTTATATACTATTACTGTATTTCGTATAACGTTATATAGTATAACGATATAGCGTATAACGTTATGTAGTATTACGATATAACGTATAGCGTTATATACTATATCGACATATCGTATAACGTTATATACAGTGACGATATAACGAATAGCGTTATTTACTATATCGATGTAACGTATAACGTTATATACTATTACTATATATCGTATAACGTTATATAGTATAACGATATAGCGTATAACGTTATGTAGTATTACGATATAACGTATAGCGTTATATGCTATATCGATATAACGTATAACGTTACATACTATATCGATATAACGTATAACGTTATATACTATAACGATGTAACGTATAACGTTTTATACTATATCGATATAACGTATAACGTTATATACTATTACTATATAGCGTATAACGTTATATAGTATAACGATATAGCGTATAACGTTATGTAGTGTTACGATATAACGTATAGCGTTATATACTATATCGATATAACGTATAACGTTATATACTATAACGATGTATCGTTTAACGTTATATACTATTACGATATAGCGTATAACGTTATGTAGTGTTACGATATAACGTATGGAGTTATATACTATATCGATATAACGTATAACGTTATGTAGTATTACTATATATCGTATAACGTTATATAGTATAACGATATAGCGTATAACGTTATGTAGTATTACGATATAATGTATAACGTTATATACTATATCGATATAACGTATAACGTTATATACTATAACGATGTAACGTATAACGTTATATACTATAACGATATATCGTATAACGCCATTTACTATTACTATATATCGTATAACGTTATATAGTATAACGATATAGCGTATAACGTTATGTAGTGTTACGATATAACGTATAGCGTTATATACTATATCGATATAACGTATAGCGTTATATACTATATCGATATAACGTATAACGTTATATACTATCACGATATAACGTATAACGTTATATACTATGACGATATAACGTATAACGTTATGTAGTATTACGATATATCGTATAACGTTATATACTATTACGATATAACGTATAACGTTATGTACTATTACGATATAACGTATAACGTTATATACTATAACGATATCACGTATAACGTTATATACTATAACGATATAACGTATAACGTTATATACTATAACGATGTAACGTATAACGTTATATACTATAACGATGTAACGTATAACGTTATATACTATAACGATGTAACGTATAACGTTATATATTATAACGATGTAACGTATAACGTTATATACTATATCGATATAACGTATAACGTTATATACTAAATCGATATAACGTATAACGTTATATACTATTACGATATAACGTATCACGTTATATACTATTACGATATAACGTATAACGTTATATACTATTATTATATATCGTATAACGTTATATAGTATAACGATATAGCGTATAACGTTATGTAGTATTACGATATAAAGTATAGCGTTATATACTATATCGATATAACGTATAACGTTATATACTGTAGCGATGTAACGTATAACGTTATATACTATAACGATATAACGTATAACGCCATTTACTATTACTATATATCGTATAAAGTTATATACTATTACGATATAACGAATAACGTTATATACTATGACGATATAGCGTATAACGTTATGTAGCATTACGATATATCGTATAACGTTATATACTATTACGATATAACGTATAACGTTATGTAGTATTACGATATAACGTATAACGTTATATACTATATCGATATAACGTATAACGTTATATACTATAACGATATCACGTATAACGTTATATACTATAACGATATAACGTATAACGTTATACACTATATCGATATAACGTATAACGTTATATACTATAACGATGTAACGTATAACGTTATATACTATAACGATATAACGTATAACGTTATATACTATATCGATATAACGTATAACGTTATATACTATTACGATATAACGTATAACGTTACGTAGTATTACGATATATCGTATAACGTTATATGCTATTACGATATAACGTATAACGTTATGTAGTATTACTATATATCGTATAACGTTATATAGTATAACGATATAGCGTATAGCGTTATATACTATATCGATATAACGTATAACGTTATACACTATATCGATATAACGTATAACGTTATATACTATTACGATATAACGTATAACGTTATGTAGTACTACGATATATCGTATAACGTTATATGCTATTACGATATAACGTATAACGTTATGTAGTATTACGATATAACGTATAACGGTATGTAGTATTACGATATAACGTATAACGTCATATACTATATCGATATAACGTATAACGTTATATATTATAACGATATAACGTATAACGTTATGTTGTATTACGATATAACGTATAACGTTATGTAGTATTACGATATAACGTATAACGTCATATACTATATCGATATAACGTATAACGTTATATATTATAACGATATAACGTATAACGTTATATACTATAACGATGTAACGTATAACGTCATATACTATCTCGATATAACGTATAACGTTATATACTATAACGATATAACGTATAACGTTATATACTATAACGATATAACGTAGAACGTTATATACTATATCGATATAACGTATAACGTTATATACTATAACGATGTAACGTATAACGTCATATACTATATCGATATAACGTATAACGTTATGTAGTATTACGATATAACGTATAACGTTATATACTATATCGATATAACGTATAACGTTATATACTATTACGATATAACGTATAACGTTATATACTATATCGATATAACGTATAATGTTATATACTATTACTATATATCGTATAACGTTATATAGTATAAGGATATAGCGTATAACGATATAACGTATAGCATTGTATGCTATATCGATATAACGTATAACGTTATATACTATATCGATATAACGTATAGCGTTATATACTATATCGACATAACGTATAACGTTATATACAATGACGATATAACGTATAGCGTTATATACTATAACGATGTATCGTTTAACGTTATATACTATTACGATATAGCGTATAACGTTATGTAGTGTTACGATATAACGTATAGCGTTATGTAGTATTACGATATAACGTATAGCGTTATATACTATATCGACATAACGTATAACGTTATATACAGTGACGATATAACGTATAGCGTTATGTACTATATCGATATAACGTATAACGTTATATACTATTACTATATATCGTATAACGTTATATAGTATAACGATATGGCGTATAACGTTATGTAGTATTACGATATAACGTATAGCGTTATATACTATATCGATATAACGTAAAACGTTATATACTATAACGATGTAACGTATAGCGTTATATACTATATCGACATAACGTATAACGTTATATACAATGACGATATAACGTATAGCGTTATGTACTATATCGATATAACGTATAACGTTATATACTATAACGATATAACGTATAGCGCCATTTACTATTACTATATATCGTATAACGTAATATACTATTACGATATAACGTATAACGTTATATACTATGACGATATAACGTATAACGTTATGTAGTATTACGATATATCGTATAACGTTATATACTATAACGATGTAACGTATAACGTTATATAATATTACTATATATCGTATAACGTTATATAGTATAACGATATAGCGTATAACGTTATGTAGTATTACGATATAACGTATAGCGTTATATACTATATCGACATATCGTATAACGTTATATACAATAACGATATAACGTATAGCGTTATGTACTATACCGATATAACGTATAACGTTATATACTATTACTATATATCGTATAACGTTATATAGTATAACGATATAGCGTATAACGTTATGTAGTATTACGATATAACGTATAGCGTTATATACTATATCGATATAACGTATAACGTTATACACTATATCTATATAACGTATAACGTCATATACTATAACGATGTAACGTATAACGTTATATACAATATCGATATAACGTATAACGTTATATACTATATCGATATAACGTATAACGTTATATACTATTACGATATAACGTATAACGTTATGTAGTACTACGATATATCGTATAACGTTATATGCTATTACGATATAACGTATAACGTTATGTAGTATTACGATATAACGTATAACGGTATGTAGTATTACGATATAACGTATAACGTCATATACTATATCGATATAGCGTATAACGTTATGTAGTATTACGATATAACGTATAGCGTTATATACTATATCGATATAACGTATAACGTTATACACTATATCGATATAACGTATAACGTTATATACTATAACGATGTAACGTATAACGTTATATACTATAACGATATAACGTATAACGTTATATACTATATCGATATAACGTATAACGTTATATACTATTACGATATAACGTATAACGTTACGTAGTATTACGATATATCGTATAACGATATATGCTATTACGATATAACGTATAACGTTATGTAGTATTACTATATATCGTATAACGTTATATAGTATAACGATATAGCGTATAACGTTATGTAGTATTACGATATAACGTATAACGTTATATACTATAACGATATAACGTAGAACGTTATATACAATTGCGATATAGCGTAAAACGTTTTATACTATTACGATATAACGTATAACGTTATATACTATTACTATATTTCGTATAACGTTATATAGTATAACGATATAGCGTATAACGTTATGTAGTATTACGATATAACGTATAGCGTTATATACTATATCGACATATCGTATAACGTTATATACAATGACGATATAACGTATAGCGCTATGTACTATATCGATATAACGTATAACGTTATATACTATTACTATATATCGTATAACGTTATATAGTATAACGATATAGCGTATAACGTTATATACTATAACGATGTAACGTATAACGTTATATACTATATCGATATAACGTATAACGTTATATGCTATATCGATATAACGTATAACGTTATATACTATTACGATATAACGTATAACGTTATGTAGTATTACGATATATCGTATAACGTTATATGCTATTACGATATAACGTATAACGTTATGTAGTATTACGATATAACGCATAACGTTATGTAGTATTACGATATAACGTATAACGTCATATACTATTACGATATAACGTATAACGTTATGTAGTATTACGATATAACGTATAACTTTATATACTATAACGATATAACGTATAACGCCATTTACTATTACTATATATCGTATAACGTTATATACTATAACGATGTAACGTATAACCTTATATACTATAACGATATAACGTATAACGTTATATACTATTACTAAATATCGTACAACGTTATATAGTATAACGATATAGCGTATAACGTTATGTAGTGTTACGCTATAACGTATAGCGTTATATACTATATCGATATAACGTATAACGTTTTATACTATAACGATGTATCGTTTAACGTTATATACTATTACGATATAGCGTATAACGTTATGTAGTGTTACGATATAACGTATAGCGTTATGTAGTATTACGATATAACGTATAGCGTTATATACTATATCGACATAACGTATAACGTTATATACAGTGACGATATAACGTATAGCGTTATGTACTATATCGATATAACGTATAACGTTATATACTATTACTATATATCGTATAACATTATATAGTATAACGATATGGCGTATAACGTTATGTAGTATTACGATATAACGTATAGCGTTATATACTATATCGATATAAAGTAAAACGTTATATACTATAACGATGTAACGTATAACGTTATATACTATTACTATATATCGTATAACGTTATATAGTATAACGATATAGCGTATAACGTTATGTACTATTACGATATAACGTATAGCGTTATATACTATATCGACATAACGTATAACGTTATATACAATGACGATATAACGTATAGCGTTATGTACTATATCGATATAACGTATAACGTTATATACTATAACGATATAACGTATAACGCCATTTACTATTACTATATATCGTATAACGTAATATACTATTACGATATAACGTATAACGTTATATAGTATAACGATATAGCGTATAACGTTATGTAGTATTACGATATAACGTATAGCGTTATATACTATATCGACATAACGTATAACGTTATATACAGTGACGATATAACGTATAGCGTTATGTACTATATCGATATAACGTATAACGTTATATACTATTACTATATATCGTATAACATTATATAGTATAACGATATGGCGTATAACGTTATGTAGTATTACGATATAACGTATAGCGTTATATACTATATCGATATAAAGTAAAACGTTATATACTATAACGATGTAACGTATAACGTTATATAATATTACTATATATCGTATAACGTTATATAGTATAACGATATAGCGTATAACGTTATGTAGTATTACGATATAACGTATAGCGTTATATACTATATCGACATATCGTATAACGTTATATACAATAACGATATAACGTATAGCGTTATGTACTATACCGATATAACGTATAACGTTATATACTATTACTATATATCGTATAACGTTATATAGTATAACGATATAGCGTATAACGTTATGTAGTATTACGATATAACGTATAGCGTTATATACTATATCGATATAACGTATAACGTTATACACTATATCTATATAACGTATAACGTCATATACTATAACGATGTAACGTATAACGTTATATACAATATCGATATAACGTATAACGTTATATACTATATCGATATAACGTATAACGTTATATACTATTACGATATAACGTATAACGTTATGTAGTACTACGATATATCGTATAACGTTATATGCTATTACGATATAACGTATAACGTTATGTAGTATTACGATATAACGTATAACGGTATGTAGTATTACGATATAACGTATAACGTCATATACTATATCGATATAGCGTATAACGTTATGTAGTATTACGATATAACGTATAGCGTTATATACTATATCGATATAACGTATAACGTTATACACTATATCGATATAACGTATAACGTTATATACTATAACGATGTAACGTATAACGTTATATACTATAACGATATAACGTATAACGTTATATACTATATCGATATAACGTATAACGTTATATACTATTACGATATAACGTATAACGTTACGTAGTATTACGATATATCGTATAACGATATATGCTATTACGATATAACGTATAACGTTATGTAGTATTACTATATATCGTATAACGTTATATAGTATAACGATATAGCGTATAACGTTATGTAGTATTACGATATAACGTATAACGTTATATACTATAACGATATAACGTAGAACGTTATATACAATTGCGATATAGCGTAAAACGTTTTATACTATTACGATATAACGTATAACGTTATATACTATTACTATATTTCGTATAACGTTATATAGTATAACGATATAGCGTATAACGTTATGTAGTATTACGATATAACGTATAGCGTTATATACTATATCGACATATCGTATAACGTTATATACAATGACGATATAACGTATAGCGCTATGTACTATATCGATATAACGTATAACGTTATATACTATTACTATATATCGTATAACGTTATATAGTATAACGATATAGCGTATAACGTTATATACTATAACGATGTAACGTATAACGTTATATACTATATCGATATAACGTATAACGTTATATGCTATATCGATATAACGTATAACGTTATATACTATTACGATATAACGTATAACGTTATGTAGTATTACGATATATCGTATAACGTTATATGCTATTACGATATAACGTATAACGTTATGTAGTATTACGATATAACGCATAACGTTATGTAGTATTACGATATAACGTATAACGTCATATACTATTACGATATAACGTATAACGTTATGTAGTATTACGATATAACGTATAACTTTATATACTATAACGATATAACGTATAACGCCATTTACTATTACTATATATCGTATAACGTTATATACTATAACGATGTAACGTATAACCTTATATACTATAACGATATAACGTATAACGTTATATACTATTACTAAATATCGTACAACGTTATATAGTATAACGATATAGCGTATAACGTTATGTAGTGTTACGCTATAACGTATAGCGTTATATACTATATCGATATAACGTATAACGTTTTATACTATAACGATGTATCGTTTAACGTTATATACTATTACGATATAGCGTATAACGTTATGTAGTGTTACGATATAACGTATAGCGTTATGTAGTATTACGATATAACGTATAGCGTTATATACTATATCGACATAACGTATAACGTTATATACAGTGACGATATAACGTATAGCGTTATGTACTATATCGATATAACGTATAACGTTATATACTATTACTATATATCGTATAACATTATATAGTATAACGATATGGCGTATAACGTTATGTAGTATTACGATATAACGTATAGCGTTATATACTATATCGATATAAAGTAAAACGTTATATACTATAACGATGTAACGTATAACGTTATATACTATTACTATATATCGTATAACGTTATATAGTATAACGATATAGCGTATAACGTTATGTACTATTACGATATAACGTATAGCGTTATATACTATATCGACATAACGTATAACGTTATATACAATGACGATATAACGTATAGCGTTATGTACTATATCGATATAACGTATAACGTTATATACTATAACGATATAACGTATAACGCCATTTACTATTACTATATATCGTATAACGTAATATACTATTACGATATAACGTATAACGTTGTATACTATGACGATATAACGTATAACGTTATGTAGTATTACGATATATCGTATATCGTTATATACTATTACGATATCACGTATAACGTTATATACAATAACGATATCACGTATAACGTTATATACTATTACGATATAACGTATAACGCCATTTACTATTACTATATATCGTATAATGTTATATACTATTACGATATAACGTATAACGTTATATACTATGACGATATAACGTATAACGTTATGTAGTATTACGATATATCGTATAACGTTATATACTATTACGATATCACGTATAACGTTATATACTATATCGATATAACGTATAACGTTATATACTGTAGCGATGTAACGTATAACGTTATATACTATAACGATATAACGTATAACGCCATTTACTATTACTATATATCGTATAAAGTTATATACTATTACGATATAACGAATAACGTTATATACTATGACGATATAACGTATAACGTTATGTAGTATTACGATATATCGTATAACGTTATATACTATTACGATATAACGTATAACGTTATGTAGTATTACGATATAACGTATAACGTTATATACTATATCGATATAACGTATAACGTTATATACTATAACGATATCACGTATAACGTTATATACTATAACGATATAACGTATAGCGTTATATACTATAACGATGTAACGTATAACGATATATACTATTACTATATATCGTATAACGTTATATAGTATAACGATATAGCGTATAACGTTATGTAGTATTACGATATAACGTATAGCGTTATATACTATATCGACATATCGTATAACGTTATATACAATAACGATATAACGTATAGCGTTATGTGCTATATCGATATAACGTATAACGTTATATACTATTACTATATATCGTATAACGTTATATAGTATAACGATATAGCGTATAACGTTATGTAGTATTACGATATAACGTATAGCGTTATATACTATATCGATATAACGTATAACGTTATACACTATATCTATATAACGTATAACGTTATATACTATAACGATGTAACGTATAACGTTATATACAATATCGATATAACGTATAACGTTATATACTATATCGATATAACGTATAACGTTATATACTATTACGATATAACGTATAACGGTATGTAGTATTACGATATAACGTATAACGTCATATACTATATCGATATAACGTATAACGTTATATATTATAACGATATAACGTATAACGTTATGTAGTATTACGATATAACGTATAACGTTATGTAGTATTACGATATAACGTATAACGTCATATACTATATCGATATAACGTATAACGTTATATATTATAACGATATAACGTATAACGTTATATACTATAACGATGTAACGTATAACGTCATATACTATATCGATATAACGTATAACGTTATATATTATAACGATATAACGTATAACGTTATATACTATAACGATATAACGTAGAACGTTATATACTATATCGATATAACGTATAACGTTATATACTATAACGATGTAACGTATAACGTCATATACTATATCGATATAACGTATAACGTTATGTAGTATTACGATATAACGTATAACGTTATATACTATATCGATATAACGTATAACGTTATATACTATTACGATATAACGTATAACGTTATATACTATATCGATATAACGTATAACGTTATATACTATTACTATATATCGTATAACGTTATATAGTATAAGGATATAGCGTATAACGTTATGTAGTATTACGATATAACGTATAGCGTTATATGCTATATCGATATAACGTATAACGTTATATACTATATCGATATAACGTATAGCGTTATATACTATATCGACATAACGTATAACGTTATATACAATGACGATATAACGTATAGCGTTATATACTATAACGATGTATCGTTTAACGTTATATACTATTACGATATAGCGTATAACGTTATGTAGTGTTACGATATAACGTATAGCGTTATGTAGTATTACGATATAACGTATAGCATTATATACTATATCGACATAACGTATAACGTTATATACAGTGACGATATAACGTATAGCGTTATGTACTATATCGATATAACGTATAACGTTATATACTATTACTATATATCGTATAACGTTATATAGTATAACGATATGGCGTATAACGTTATGTAGTATTACGATATAACGTATAGCGCTATATACTATATCGATATAATGTAAAACGTTATATACTATAACGATGTAACGTTTAACGTTATATACTATTACGATATAACGTATAACGTTATATACTATTACTATATATCGTATAACGTTATATAGTATAACGATATAGCGTATAACGTTATATACTATTACGATATCACGTATAACGTTATATACTATAACGATATCACGTATAACGTTATATACTATAACGATATAACGTATAACGTTATATACTATAACGATGTAACGTATAACGTTATATACTATAACGATGTAACGTATAACGTTATATACTATAACGATGTAACGTATAACGTTATATACTATATCGATATAACGTATAACGTTATATACTATAACGATATCACGTATAACGTTATATACTATAACGATATAACGTATAGCGTTATATACTATAACGATGTAACGTATAACGTTATATACTATAACGATGTAACGTATAACGTTATATACTATATCGATATAACGTATAACGTTATATACTATAACGATATCACGTATAACGTTATATACTATAACGATATCACGTATAACGTTATATACTATAACGATATAACGTATAGCGTTATATACTATAACGATGTAACGTATAACGTTATATACTATAACGATCTAACGTGTAACGTTATATACTATAACGATATAACGTGTAACGTTATATACTATAACGATATAACGTATAACGTCATATACTATTACTATATATATCGCATAACGTTATATACTATTACGATATAACGTATAACGTTATATACTATTACTATATATCGTATAACGTTATATGGTATAACGATAGCGTATAACGTTATGTAGTATTACGATATAATGTATATCGTTATATACTATATCGATATAACGTATAACGTTATATACTATATCGGTATAACGTTATATACTATATCGATATAACGTATAACGTTATATACTATTACGATATAACGTATAACGTTATATACTATAACGATGTAACGTATAACGCCATATACTATTACTATATATCGTATAACATTATATACTATTACGATATATCGTATAACGTTATATAGTCTAACGATATAGCGTATAACGTTATGTAGTATTACGATATAGCGTATAACGTTATGTAGTATTACGATATAACGTATAGCGTTATATACTATATCAACATAACGTATAACGTTATATACAGTGACGATATAACGTATAGCGTTATGTACTATATCGATATAACGTATAACGTTATATACTATTACTATATATCGCATAACGTTATATACTATGACGATATAACGTATAGCGTTATATACTACATCGATATAACGTATAGCGTTATGTACTATATCGATATAACGTGTAACGTTATATACTATCACTATATATCGTATAACGTTATATAGTATAACGATATAGCGTATAACGTTATGTAGTATTACGATATAGCGTATAACGTTATGTAGTATTACGATATAACGTATAGCGTTATATACTATATCAACATAACGTATAACGTTATATACAGTGACGATATAACGTATAACGTTATATACTATAATGATATAACGTATAACGTTATATACTATTACGATATAACGTATAATGTTATATACTATTTCAATATAACGTATAACGTTATATACTATAACGATATAACGTTTTACGTTATATACTATTACGATATAACGTATAACGTTATATACTATTACTATATATCGTATAACGTTATATAGTATAACGATATAGCGTATAACGTTATGTAGTATTACGATATAACGTATAGCGTTATATACTATATCGACATAACGTATAACGTTATATACAATGACGATATAACGAATAGCGTTGTGTACTATATCGATATAACGTATAACGTTATATACTATTACTATATATCGTATAACGTTATATAGTCTAACGATATAGCGTATAACGTTATGTACTATTACGATATAACGTATAGCGTTATATACTATATCGATTTAACGTATAACGTTATATACTATATCGACATAACGTATAACGTTATATACAGTGACGATATAACGTATAGCGTTATGTACTATATCGATATAACGTATAAAGTTATATACTATTACTATATATCGTATAACGTTATATAGTATAACGATATAGCGTATAACGTTATGTACTATTACGATATAACGTATAGCGTTATATACTATATCGACATAACGTATAGCGTTATATACAGTGACGATATAACGAATAGCGTTATGTACTATATCGATGTAACGTATAACGTTATATACTATTACTATATAGCGTATAACGTTATATAGTATAACGATATAGCGTATAACGTTATGTAGTATTACGATATAACGTATAGCGTTATATGCTATATCGATATAACGTATAACGTTATATACTATATCGATATAACGTATAACGTTATATACTATAACGATGTAACGTATAACGTTATATACTATATCGATATAACGTATAACGTTATATACTATTACTATATATCGTATAACGTTATATAGTATAACGATATAGCGTATAACGTTATGTAGTGTTACGATATAACGTATAGCGTTATATACTATATCGATATAACGTATAGCGTTATATACTATATCGATATAACGTATAACGTTATATACTATAACGATGTATCGTTTAACGTTATATACTATTACGATATAGCGTATAACGTTATGTAGTGTTACGATATAACGTATGGCGTTATATACTATATCGATATAACGTATAACGTTATATACTACTACGATATAACGTATAACGTTATGTAGTATTACGATATAACGTATAACGTTATATACTATATCGATATAACGTATAACGTTATATACTATTACGATATAACGTATAACGTTATATACTATATCGATATAACGTATAACGTTATATACTATTACTATATATCGTATAACGTTATATAGTATAAGGATATAGCGTATAACGTTATGTAGTATTACGATATAACGTATAGCGTTATATGCTATATCGATATAACGTATAACGTTATATACTATATCGATATAACGTATAGCGTTATATACTATATCGACATAACGTATAACGTTATATACAATGACGATATAACGTATAGCGTTATATACTATAACGATGTATCGTTTAACGTTATATACTATTACGATATGGCGTATAACGTTATGTAGTGTTACGATATAACGTATAGCGTTATGTAGTATTACGATATAACGTATAGCGTTATATACTATATCGACATAACGTATAACGTTATATACAGTGACGATATAACGTATAGCGTTATGTACTATATCGATATAACGTATAACGTTATATACTATTACTTTATATCGTATAACGTTATATAGTATAACGATATGGCGTATAACGTTATGTAGTATTACGATATAACGTATAGCGTTATATACTATATCGATATAACGTAAAACGTTATATACTATAACGATGTAACGTATAGCGTTATATACTATATCGACATAACGTATAACGTTATATACAATGACGATATAACGTATAGCGTTATGTACTATATCGATATAACGTATAACGTTATATACTATAACGATATAACGTATAACGCCATTTACTATTACTATATATCGTATAACGTAATATACTATTACGATATAACGTATAACGTTATATACTATGACGATATAACGTATAACGTTATGTAGTATTACGATATATCGTATAACGTTATATACTATTACGATATCACGTATAACGTTATATACAATAACGATATCACGTATAACGTTATATACTATTACGATATAACGTATAACGCCATTTACTATTACTATATATCGTATAACGTTATATACTATTACGATATAACGTATAACGTTATATACTATGACGATATAACGTATAACGTTATGTAGTATTACGATATATCGTATAACGTTAGATACTATTACGATATCACGTATAACGTTATATACTATAACGATATCACGTATAACGTTATATACTGTAGCGATGTAACGTATAACGTTATATACTATAACGATATAACGTATAACGCCATTTACTATTACTATATATCGTATAAAGTTATATACTATTACGATATAACGTATAATGTTATATACTATTTCAATATAACGTATAACGTTATATACTATAACGATGTAACGTTTTACGTTATATACTATTACGATATAACGTATAACGTTATATACTATTACTATATATCGTATAACGTTATATAGTATAACGATATAGCGTATAACGTTATGTAGTATTACGATATAACGTATAGCGTTATATACTATATCGACATAACGTATAACGTTATATACAATGACGATATAACGAATAGCGTTATGTACTATATCGATATAACGTATAACGTTATATACTATTACTATATATCGTATAACGTTATATAGTATAACGATATAGCGTATAACGTTATGTAGTATTACGATATAACGTATAGCGTTATATACTATATCGATTTAACATATAACGTTATATACTATATCGACATAACGTATAACGTTATATACAGTGACGATATAACGTATAGCGTTATGTACTATATCGATATAACGTATAACGTTATATACTATTACTATATATCGTATAACGTTATATAGCATAACGATATGGCGTATAACGTTATGTAGTATTACGATATAACGTATAGCGTTATATACTATATCGATATAAAGTAAAACGTTATATACTATAACAATGTAACGTATAACGTTATATACTATATCGATATAACGTATAAAGTTATATACTATTACTATATATCGTATAACGTTATATAGTATAACGATATAGCGTATAACGTTATGTACTATTACGATATAACGTATAGCGTTATATACTATATCGACATAACGTATAGCGTTATATACAGTGACGATATAACGAATAGCGTTATGTACTATATCGATGTAACGTATAACGTTATATACTATTACTATATAGCGTATAACGTTATATAGTATAACGATATAGCGTATAACGTTATATACTATTACGATATCACGTATAACGTTATATACTATATCGATATAACGTATAACGTTATATACTGTAGCGATGTAACGTATAACGTTATATACTATAACGATATAACGTATAACGCCATTTACTATTACTATATATCGTCTAAAGTTATATACTATTACGATATAACGAATAACGTTATATACTATGACGATATAACGTATAACGTTATGTAGTATTACGATATATCGTATAACGTTATATACTATTACGATATAACGTATAACGTTATGTAGTATTACGATATAACGTATAACGTTATATACTATATCGATATAACGTATAACGTTATATACTATAACGATATCACGTATAACGTTATATACTATAACGATATAACGTATAGCGTTATATACTATAACGATGTAACGTATAACGTTATATACTATTACTATATATCGTATAACGTTATATAGTATAACGATATAGCGTATAACGTTATGTAGTATTACGATATAACGTATAGCGTTATATACTATATCGACATATCGTATAACGTTATATACAATAACGATATAACGTATAGCGTTAGGTGCTATATCGATATAACGTATAACGTTATATACTATTACTATATATCGTATAACGTTATATAGTATAACGATATAGCGTATAACGTTATGTAGTATTACGATATAACGTATAGCGTTATATACTATATCGATATAACGTATAACGTTATACACTATATCTATATAACGTATAACGTTATATACTATAACGATGTAACGTATAACGTTATATACAATATCGATATAACGTATAACGTTATATACTATATCGATATAACGTATAACGTTATATACTATTACGATATAACGTATAACGGTATGTAGTATTACGATATAACGTATAACGTCATATACTATATCGATATAACGTATAACGTTATATATTATAACGATATAACGTATAACGTTATGTAGTATTACGATATAACGTATAACGTTATGTAGTATTACGATATAACGTATAACGTCATATACTATATCGATATAACGTATAACGTTATATATTATAACGATATAACGTATAACGTTATATACTATAACGATGTAACGTATAACGTCATATACTATATCGATATAACGTATAACGTTATATATTATAACGATATAACGTATAACGTTATATACTATAACGATATAACGTAGAACGTTATATACTATATCGATATAACGTATAACGTTATATACTATAACGATGTAACGTATAACGTCATATACTATATCGATATAACGTATAACGTTATGTAGTATTACGATATAACGTATAACGTTATATACTATATCGATATAACGTATAACGTTATATGCTATTACGATATAACGTATAACGTTATATACTATATCGATATAACGTATAACGTTATATACTATTACTATATATCGTATAACGTTATATAGTATAAGGATATAGCGTATAACGTTATGTAGTATTACGATATAACGTATAGCGTTATATGCTATATCGATATAACGTATAACGTTATATACTATATCGATATAACGTATAGCGTTATATACTATATCGACATAACGTATAACGTTATATACAATGACGATATAACGTATAGCGTTATATACTATAACGATGTATCGTTTAACGTTATATACTATTACGATATAGCGTATAACGTTATGTAGTGTTACGATATAACGTATAGCGTTATGTAGTATTACGATATAACGTATAGCGTTATATACTATATCGACATAACGTATAACGTTATATACAGTGACGATATAACGTATAGCGTTATGTACTATATCGATATAACGTATAACGTTATATACTATTACTATATATCGTATAACGTTATGCAGTATTACGATATATCGTATAACGTTATATACTATTACGATATCACGTATAACGTTATATACTATAACGATATCACGTATAACGTTATATACTATAACGATATAACGTATAACGTTATATACTATAACGATATAACGTATAACGTTATATACTATAACGATGTAACGTATAACGTTATATACTATAACGATGTAACGTATAACGTTATATACTATAACGATGTAACGTATAACGTTATATACTATATCGATATAACGTATAACGTTATATACTATAACGATATCACGTATAACGTTATATACTATAACGATATAACGTATAGCGTTATATACTATAACGATGTAACGTATAACGTTATATACTATAACGATGTAACGTATAACGTTATATACTATATCGATATAACGTATAACGTTATATACTATAACGATATCACGTATAACGTTATATACTATAACGATATCACGTATAACGTTATATACTATAACGATATAACGTATAGCGTTATATACTATAACGATGTAACGTATAACGTTATATACTATAACGATCTAACGTGTAACGTTATATACTATAACGATATAACGTGTAACGTTATATACTATAACGATATAACGTATAACGTCATATACTATTACTATATATATCGCATAACGTTATATACTATTACGATATAACGTATAACGTTATATACTATTACTATATATCGTATAACGTTATATAGTATAACGATAGCGTATAACGTTATGTAGTATTACGATATAACGTATATCGTTATATACTATATCGATATAACGTATAACGTTATATACTATATCGGTATAACGTTATATACTATATCGATATAACGTATAACGTTATTTACTATTACGATATAACGTATAACGTTATATTCTATAACGATGGAACGTATAACGTTATATACTATAACGATATAACGTATAACGCCATATACTATTACTATATATCGTATAACATTATATACTATTACGATATATCGTATAACGTTATATAGTATAACGATATAGCGTATAACGTTATGTAGTATTACGATATAGCGTATAACGTTATGTAGTATTACGATATAACGTATAGCGTTATATACTATATCAACATAACGTATAACGTTATATACAGTGACGATATAACGTATAGCGTTATGTACTATATCGATATAACGTATAACGTTATATACTATTACTATATATCGTATAACGTTATATACTATGACGATATAACGTATAGCGTTATATACTACATCGATATAACGTATAGCGTTATGTACTATATCGATATAACGTGTAACGTTATATACTATCACTATATATCGTATAACGTTATATAGTATAACGATATAGCGTATAACGTTATGTAGTATTACGATATAGCGTATAACGTTATGTAGTATTACGATATAGCGTATAACGTTATGTAGTATTACGATATAACGTATAGCGTTATATACTATATCAACATAACGTATAACGTTATATACAGTGACGATATAACGTATAACGTTATATACTATAATGATATAACGTATAACGTTATATACTATTACGATATAACGTATAATGTTATATACTATTTCAATATAACGTATAACGTTATATACTATAACGATGTAACGTTTTACGTTATATACTATTACGATATAACGTATAACGTTATATACTATTACTATATATCGTATAACGTTATATAGTATAACGATATAGCGTATAACGTTATGTAGTATTACGATATAACGTATAGCGTTATATACTATATCGACATAACGTATAACGTTATATACAATGACGATATAACGAATAGCGTTGTGTACTATATCGATATAACGTATAGCGTTATGTACTATATCGATATAACGTATAACGTTATATACTATTACTATATATCGTATAACGTTATATAGTATAACGATATGGCGTATAACGTTATGTAGTATTACGATATAACGTATAGCGTTATATACTATATCGATATAAAGTAAAACGTTATATACTATAACGATGTAACGTATAACGTTATATACTATATCGATATAACGTATAAAGTTATATACTATTACTATATATCGTATAACGTTATATAGTATAACGATATAGCGTATAACGTTATGTACTATTACGATATAACGTATAGCGTTATATACTATATCGACATAACGTATAGCGTTATATACAGTGACGATATAACGAATAGCGTTATGTACTATATCGATATAACGTATAACGTTATATACTATTACTATATATCGTATAACGTTATATAGTATAACGATATAGCGTATAACGTTATGTACTATTACGATATAACGTATAGCGTTATATACTATATCGACATAACGTATAGCGTTATATACAGTGACGATGTAACGTATAACGTTATATACTATATCGATATAACGTATAACGTTATATACTATTACTATATATCGTATAACGTTATATAGTATAACGATATAGCGTATAACGTTATGTAGTGTTACGATATAACGTATAGCGTTATATACTATATCGATATAACGTATAGCGTTATATACTATATCGATATAACGTATAACGTTATATACTATAACGATGTATCGTTTAACGTTATATACTATTACGATATAGCGTATAACGTTATGTAGTGTTACGATATAACGTATGGCGTTATATACTATATCGATATAACGTATAACGTTATATACTACTACGATATAACGTATAACGTTATGTAGTATTACGATATAACGTATAACGTTATATACTATATCGATATAACGTATAACGTTATATACTATTACGATCTAACGTATAACGTTATATACTATATCGATATAACGTATAACGTTATATACTATTACTATATATCGTATAACGTTATATAGTATAAGGATATAGCGTATAACGTTATGTAGTATTACGATATAACGTATAGCGTTATATGCTATATCGATATAACGTATAACGTTATATACTATATCGATATAACGTATAGCGTTATATACTATATCGACATAACGTATAACGTTATATACAATGACGATATAACGTATAGCGTTATATACTATAACGATGTATCGTTTAACGTTATATACTATTACGATATGGCGTATAACGTTATGTAGTGTTACGATATAACGTATAGCGTTATGTAGTATTACGATATAACGTATAGCGTTATATACTATATCGACATAACGTATAACGTTATATACAGTGACGATATAACGTATAGCGTTATGTACTATATCGATATAACGTATAACGTTATATACTATTACTATATATCGTATAACGTTATATAGTATAACGATATGGCGTATAACGTTATGTAGTATTACGATATAACGTATAGCGTTATATACTATATCGATATAACGTAAAACGTTATATACTATAACGATGTAACGTATAGCGTTATATACTATATCGACATAACGTATAACGTTATATACAATGACGATATAACGTATAGCGTTATGTACTATATCGATATAACGTATAACGTTATATACTATAACGATATAACGTATAACGCCATTTACTATTACTATATATCGTATAACGTAATATACTATTACGATATAACGTATAACGTTATATACTATGACGATATAACGTATAACGTTATGTAGTATTACGATATATCGTATAACGTTATATACTATTACGATATCACGTATAACGTTATATACAATAACGATATCACGTATAACGTTATATACTATTACGATATAACGTATAACGCCATTTACTATTACTATATATCGTATAACGTTATATACTATTACGATATAACGTATAACGTTATATACTATGACGATATAACGTATAACGTTATGTAGTATTACGATATATCGTATAACGTTATATACTATTACGATATCACGTATAACGATATATACTATAACGATATCACGTATAACGTTATATACTGTAGCGATGTAACGTATAACGTTATATACTATAACGATATAACGTATAACGCCATTTACTATTACTATATATCGTATAAAGTTATATACTATTACGATATAACGTATAATGTTATATACTATTTCAATATAACGTATAACGTTATATACTATAACGATGTAACGTTTTACGTTATATACTATTACGATATAACGTATAACGTTATATACTATTACTATATATCGTATAACGTTATATAGTATAACGATATAGCGTATAACGTTATGTAGTATTACGATATAACGTATAGCGTTATATACTATATCGACATAACGTATAACGTTATATACAATGACGATATAACGAATAGCGTTATGTACTATATCGATATAACGTATAACGTTATATACTATTACTATATATCGTATAACGTTATATAGTATAACGATATAGCGTATAACGTTATGTAGTATTACGATATAACGTATAGCGTTATATACTATATCGATTTAACGTATAACGTTATATACTATATCGACATAACGTATAACGTTATATACAGTGACGATATAACGTATAGCGTTATGTACTATATCGATATAACGTATAACGTTATATACTATTACTATATATCGTATAACGTTATATAGCATAACGATATGGCGTATAACGTTATGTAGTATTACGATATAACGTATAGCGTTATATACTATATCGATATAAAGTAAAACGTTATATACTATAACGATGTAACGTATAACGTTATATACTATATCGATATAACGTATAAAGTTATATACTATTACTATATATCGTATAACGTTATATAGTATAACGATATAGCGTATAACGTTATGTACTATTACGATATAACGTATAGCGTTATATACTATATCGACATAACGTATAGCGTTATATACAGTGACGATATAACGAATAGCGTTATGTACTATATCGATGTAACGTATAACGTTATATACTATTACTATATAGCGTATAACGTTATATAGTATAACGATATAGCGTATAACGTTATGTAGTATTACGATATAACGTATAGCGTTATATGCTATATCGATATAACGTATAACGTTATATACTATAACGATGTAACGTATAACGTTATATACTATATCGATATAACGTATAACGTTATATACTATTACTATATATCGTATAACGTTATATAGTATAACGATATAGCGTATAACGTTATGTAGTGTTACGATATAACGTATAGCGTTATATACTATATCGATATAACGTATAGCGTTATATACTATATCGATATAACGTATAACGTTATATACTATAACGATGTATCGTTTAACGTTATATACTATTACGATATAGCGTATAACGTTATGTAGTGTTACGATATAACGTATGGCGTTATATACTATATCGATATAACGTATAACGTTATATACTACTACGATATAACGTATAACGTTATATACTACTACGATATAACGTATAACGTTATATACTATAACGATGTAACGTTTAACGTTATATACTATTACGATATAACGTATAACGTTATATACTATTACGATATAACGTATAACGTTATGTAGTATTACGATATATCGTATAACGTTATATGCTATTACGATATAACGTATAACGTTATTTAGTATTACGATATAACGTATAACGTTATGTAGTATTACGATATAACGTATAACGTCATATACTATATCGATATAACGTATAACGTTATATATTCTAACGATATAACGTATAACGTTATGTAGTATTACGATATAACGTATAACGTTATGTAGTATTACGATATAACGTATAACGTTATATACTATAACGATGTAACGTATAACGTCATATACTATATCGATATAACGTATAACGTCATGTAGTATTACGATATAACGTATAACGTTATGTAGTATTACGATATAACGTATAACGTTATATACTATATCGATATAACGTATAACGTTATATACTACTACGATATAACGTATAACGTTATATACTATAACGATGTAACGTTTAACGTTATATACTATTACGATATAACGTATAACGTTATATACTATTACGATATAACGTATAACGTTATGTAGTATTACGATATAACGTATAACGTTATGTAGTATTACGATATAACGTATATCGTCATATACTATATCGATATAACGTATAACGTTATATATTATAACGATATAGCGTATAACGTTATGTAGTGTTACGATATAACGTATAGCGTTATATACTATATCGATATAACGTATAACGTTATATAGTATAACGATGTATCGTTTAACGTTATATACTATTACGATATAGCGTATAACGTTATGTAGTGTTACGATATAACGTATGGCGTTATATTCTATTACGATATAACGTATAACGTTATATACTATAACGATGTATCGTTTAACGTTATATACTATTACGATATAGCGTATAACTTTATGTAGTGTTACGATATAACGTATAGCGTTATATACTATATCGATATGACGTATAACGTTATATACTACTACGATATAACGTATAACGCTATATAATATAACGATGTATCGTTTAACGTTATATACTATTACGATATAACGTATAACGTTATATACTATAACGATGTATCGTTTAACGTTATATACTATTACGATATAACGTATAACGTTATATACTATTACTATATATCGTATAACGTTATATAGTATAACGATACAGCGTATAACGTTATGTAGTATTACGATATAACGTATAGCGTTATATACTATATCGATATAACGTATAGCGTTATGTACTATATCGATATAACGTATAACGTTATATACTATTACTATATATCGTATAACGTTATATAGTATAACGATATAGCGTATAACGTTATATACTATAACGATGTAACGTTTAACGTTATATACTATTACGATATAACGTATAACGTTATATACTATTACTATATATCGTATAACGTTATATAGTAAAACGATGTAACGTATAACGTTATGTAGTATTACGATATATCGTATAACGTTATATACTATTACGATATAACGTAAAACGTTATGTAGTATTACGATATAACGTATAACGTTATATACTATAACGATATCACGTATAACGTTATATACTATAACGATATAACGTATAACGTTATATACTATAACGATGTAACGTATAACGTTATATACTATAACGATGTAACGTATAACGTTATATACTATATCGATATAACGTATAACGTTATATACTATTACGATATAACGTATAACGTTATATACTATTACTATATATCGTATAACGTTATATACTATTACTATATATCGTATAACGTTATATAGTATAACGATATGGCGTATAACGTTATGTAGTATTACGATATAACGTATAGCGTTATATACTATATCGATATAACGTAAAACGTTATATACTATATCGATATAACGTATAACGTTATATACTATAACGATATAACGTATAACGTTATATACTATAACGATAGAACGTATAACGTTATATACTATAACTATATAACGTATAACGTTATATACTATTACGATATAACGTATAATGTTATATACTATTTCGATATAACGTATAACGTTATATACTATAACGATGTAACGTTTTACGATATATACTATATCGATATAACGTATAACGTTATATACTATTACTATATATCGTATAACGTTATATAGTATAACGATATAGCGTATAACGTTATATACTATAACGATATAACGTATAACGTTATATACTATTACGATATAACGTATAATGTTATATACTATTTCGATATAACGTATAACGTTATATACTATAACGATGTAACGTATAACGTTATATACTATAACGATATAACGTATAACGTTATATACTAAAACGATATAACGTGTAACGTTATATACTTTATCGATATAACGTATAACGTTATATACTATTACGATATAACGTATAACGTTATATACTATTACGATATAACATATAACGTTATATACTTTTACTAAATATCGTATAACGTTATATAGTATAACGATATAGCGTATAACGTTATGTAGTGTTACGATATAACGTATAGCGTTATATACTATTACGATATAACGTATAACGTTATATACTATTACGATATAACGTATAATGTTATATACTATTACGATATAACGTATAATGTTATATACTATTTCGATATAACGTATAACGTTATATACTATAACGATGTAACGTATAACGTTATATACTATAACGATATAACGTATAACGCCATTTACTATTACGATATAACGAATAACGTTATATACTATTACGATATAACGTATAACGTTATGTAGTATTACGATATATCGTATAACGTTATATGCTATTACGATATAACGTATAACGTTATTTAGTATTACGATATAACGTATAACGTTATGTAGTATTACGATATAACGTATAACGTCATATACTATATCGATATAACGTATAACGTTATATATTCTAACGATATAACGTATAACGTTATGTAGTATTACGATATAACGTATAACGTTATGTAGTATTACGATATAACGTATAACGTTATATACTATAACGATGTAACGTATAACGTCATATACTATATCGATATAACGTATAACGTCATGTAGTATTACGATATAACGTATAACGTTATGTAGTATTACGATATAACGTATAACGTTATATACTATATCGATATAACGTATAACGTTATATACTACTACGATATAACGTATAACGTTATATACTATAACGATGTAACGTTTAACGTTATATACTATTACGATATAACGTATAACGTTATATACTATTACGATATAACGTATAACGTTATGTAGTATTACGATATAACGTATAACGTTATGTAGTATTACGATATAACGTATAACGTCATATACTATATCGATATAACGTATAACGTTATATATTATAACGATATAGCGTATAACGTTATGTAGTGTTACGATATAACGTATAGCGTTATATACTATATCGATATAACGTATAACGTTATATAGTATAACGATGTATCGTTTAACGTTATATACTATTACGATATAGCGTATAACGTTATGTAGTGTTACGATATAACGTATGGCGTTATATACTATATCGATATAACGTATAACGTTATATACTACTACGATATAACGTATAACGTTATATACTACTACGATATAACGTATAACGTTATATACTATAACGATGTAACGTATAACGTCATATACTATATCGATATAACGTATAACGTTATATATTATAACGATATAACGTATAACGTTATATACTATAACGATATAACGTAGAACGTTATATACTATATCGATATAACGTATAACGTTATATACTATAACGATGTAACGTATAACGTCATATACTATATCGATATAACGTATAACGTTATGTAGTATTACGATATAACGTATAACGTTATATACTATATCGATATAACGTATAACGTTATATACTATTACGATATAACGTAT
This sequence comes from Bombus affinis, assembly GCF_024516045.1. Classification (NCBI taxonomy): domain Eukaryota; kingdom Metazoa; phylum Arthropoda; class Insecta; order Hymenoptera; family Apidae; genus Bombus; species Bombus affinis. The sequence continues at coordinate 221,662 of NC_066351.1, forward strand.
AACGTTATATACTATTACGATATAACGTATAACGTTATGTAGTATTACGATATAACGTATAACGTTATACACTATATCTATATAACGTATAACGTTATATACTATAACGATGTAACGTATAACGTTATATACTATTACGATATAACGTATAACGTTATATACTATGACGACATAACGTATAACATTATGTAGTATTACGATATATCGTACAACGTTATATAGTATAACGATATAGCGTATAACGTTATGTAGTGTTACGATATAACGTATAGTGTTATATACTATATCGATATAACGTATAACGTTATATACTATAACGATGTAACGTATAACGTTATATACTATTACGATATAACGTATAACGTTATGTAGTATTACGATATAACGTATAACGTTATATACTATATCGATATAACGTATAACGTTATATACTATAACGATATAACGTATAACGTTATATACTATAACGATATAACGTATAACGTTATATACTATAACGATATAACGTATAACGTTATATACTATTACCATATAACGTATAACGTTATATACTATTACTATATATCGTATAACGTTATATACAATAACGATATAGCGTATAACGTTATATACTATTACTATATATCGTGTAATGTTATATAGTATAACGATATAGCGTATAACGTTATGTAGTATTACGATATAAAGTATAGCGTTATATACTATATCGATATAACGTATAACGTTATATACTATAACGATGTAACGTATAAAGTTATATACTATAACAATATAACGTATAACGCCATTTACTATTACTATATATCGTATAACGTTATATAGTATAACGATATAGCGTATAACGTTATATCGATATAGTATATAACGTATAGCGTTATATACTATATCGATATAACGTATAGCGTTATATACTATATCGATATAACGTATAACGTTATATACTATATCGATATAACGTATAACGTTATATACTATAACGATGTAACGTATAACGTTATATACTATTACGATATAACGTATAACGTTATATACTATTACTATATATCGTATAACGTTATATAGTATAACGATATAGCGTATAACGTTATGTAGTATTACGATATAACGTATAGCGTTATATACTATATCGATATAACGTATAGCGTTATATACTATTACTATATATCGTGTAACGTTATATAGTATAACGATATAGCGTATAACGTTATGTAGTATTACGATATAAAGTATAGCGTTATATACTATATCGATATAACGTATAACGTTATATACTATATCGATATAACGTATAACGTTATATTCTATTACGATATAACGTATAACGTTATATACTATAACGATGTATCGTTTAACGTTATATACTATTACGATATAGCGTATAACTTTATGTAGTGTTACGATATAACGTATAGCGTTATATACTATATCGATATGACGTATAACGTTATATACTACTACGATATAACGTATAACGCTATATACTATAACGATGTATCGTTTAACGTTATATACTATTACGATATAACGTATAACGTTATATACTATAACGATGTATCGTTTAACGTTATATACTATTACGATATAACGTATAACGTTATATACTATTACTATATATCGTATAACGTTATATAGTATAACGATATAGCGTATAACGTTATGTAGTATTACGATATAACGTATAGCGTTATATACTATATCGATATAACGTATAGCGTTATGTACTATATCGATATAACGTATAACGTTATATACTATTACTATATATCGTATAACGTTATATAGTATAACGATATAGCGTATAACGTTATATACTATAACGATGTAACGTTTAACGTTATATACTATTACGATATAACGTATAACGTTATATACTATTACTATATATCGTATAACGTTATATAGTAAAACGATGTAACGTATAACGTTATGTAGTATTACGATATATCGTATAACGTTATATACTATTACGATATAACGTAAAACGTTATGTAGTATTACGATATAACGTATAACGTTATATACTATAACGATATCACGTATAACGTTATATACTATAACGATATAACGTATAACGTTATATACTATAACGATGTAACGTATAACGTTATATACTATAACGATGTAACGTATAACGTTATATACTATATCGATATAACGTATAACGTTATATACTATTACGATATAACGTATAACGTTATATACTATTACTATATATCGTATAACGTTATATACTATTACTATATATCGTATAACGTTATATAGTATAACGATATGGCGTATAACGTTATGTAGTATTACGATATAACGTATAGCGTTATATACTATATCGATATAACGTAAAACGTTATATACTATATCGATATAACGTATAACGTTATATACTATAACGATATAACGTATAACGTTATATACTATAACGATAGAACGTATAACGTTATATACTATAACTATATAACGTATAACGTTATATACTATTACGATATAACGTATAATGTTATATACTATTTCGATATAACGTATAACGTTATATACTATAACGATGTAACGTTTTACGATATATACTATATCGATATAACGTATAACGTTATATACTATTACTATATATCGTATAACGTTATATAGTATAACGATATAGCGTATAACGTTATATACTATAACGATATAACGTATAACGTTATATACTATTACGATATAACGTATAATGTTATATACTATTTCGATATAACGTATAACGTTATATACTATAACGATGTAACGTATAACGTTATATACTATAACGATATAACGTATAACGTTATATACTAAAACGATATAACGTGTAACGTTATATACTTTATCGATATAACGTATAACGTTATATACTATTACGATATAACGTATAACGTTATATACTATTACGATATAACATATAACGTTATATACTTTTACTAAATATCGTATAACGTTATATAGTATAACGATATAGCGTATAACGTTATGTAGTGTTACGATATAACGTATAGCGTTATATACTATTACGATATAACGTATAACGTTATATACTATTACGATATAACGTATAATGTTATATACTATTACGATATAACGTATAATGTTATATACTATTTCGATATAACGTATAACGTTATATACTATAACGATGTAACGTATAACGTTATATACTATAACGATATAACGTATAACGCCATTTACTATTACGATATAACGAATAACGTTATATACTATTACGATATAACGTATAACGTTATGTACTATTATTATATATCGTATAACGTTATATAGTATAACGATATAGCGTATAACGTTATGTAGTATTACGATATAAAGTATAGCGTTATATACTATAACGATGTAACGTTTAACGTTATATACTATAACGATATAACGTATAACGCCATTTACTATTACTATATATCGTATAACGTTATATAGTATTACGATATAACGTATAACGCCATTTACTATTACTATATATCGTATAACGTTATATAGTATTACGATATAACGTATAACGTTATATACTATGACGATATAACGTATAATGTTATATAGTATTACGATATAACGTATAACGTTATATACTATGACGACATAACGTATAACGTTATGTAGTATTACGAGATATCGTATAACGTTATATACTATTACGATATAACGTATAACGTTATATACTATTACTATATATCGTATAACGTTATATAGTATAACGATATAGCGTACAACGTTATATACTATGACGATATAACGTATAGCGTTATATACTATATCGATATAACGTATAACGCCATATACTATTACTATATATCGTATAACGTTATATACTATTACGATATAACGTACAACGTTATATACTATGACGATATAACGTATAGCGTTATATACTATATCGATATAACGTATAGCGTTATGTACTATATCGATTTAACGTATAACGTTATATACTATTACTATATATCGTATAACGTTATATAGTATAACGATATAGCGTATAACGTTATGTAGTATTACGATATAGCGTATAACGTTATGTAGTATTACGATATAACGTATAGCGTTATATACTATATCGACATAACGTATAACGTTATATACAATGACGATATAACGTATAGCGTTATGTACTATATCGATATAACGTATAACGTTTTATACTATTACTATATATCGTATAACGTTATATAGTATAACGATATGGCGTATAACGTTATGTAGTATTACGATATAACGTATAGCGTTATATACTATATCGATATAACCTAAAACGTTATATACTATATCGATATAACGTATAACGTTATATACTATAACGATATAACGTATAAAGTTATATACTATAACGATATAACGTATAATGTTATATACTATTTCGATATAACGTATAACGTTATATACTATAACGATGTAACGTTTTACGTTATATACTATTACGATATAACGTATAACGTTATATACTATTACTATATATCGTATAACGTTATATAGTACAACGATATAGCGTATAACGTTATGTAGTATTACGATATAACGTATAGCGTTATATACTATATCGTCATAACGTATAACGTTATATACAATGACGATATAACGTATAGCGTTATGTACTATATCGATATAACGTATAACGTTATATAATATTACTATATATCGTATAACGTTATATAGTATAACGATATAGCGTATAACGTTATGTAGTATTACGATATAACGTATAGCGTTATATACTATATCGATATAACGTATAACGTTATATACTATAACGATATAACGTATAACGTTATATACTATAACGATGTAACGTATAACGTTATATACTATAACGATATAACGTATAACGTTATATACTATAACGATGTAACGTATAACGTTATATACTATAACGATGTAACGTATAACGTTATATACTATATCGATATAACGTATAACGTTATATACTATTACGATATAACGTATAACGTTATATACTATTACGATATAACGTATAACGTTATATACTTTTACTAAATATCGTATAACGTTATATAGTATAACGATATAGCGTATAACGTTATGTAGTGTTACGATATAACGTATAGCGTTATATACTATTACGATATAACGTATAACGTTATATACTATTACGATATAACGTATAACGTTATATACTATTACTATATATCGTATAACGTTATATACTATTACTATATATCGTATAACGTTATATAGTATAACGATATGGCGTATAACGTTATGTAGTATTACGATATAACGTATAGCGTTATATACTATATCGATATAACGTAAAACGTTATATACTATATCGATATAACGTATAACTTTATATACTATAACGATATAACGTATAACGTTATATACTATAACGATATAACGTATAGCGTTATATACTATAACTATATAACGTATAACGTTATATACTATTACGATATAACTTATAATGTTATATACTATTTCGATATAACGTATAACGTTATATACTATAACGATGTAACGTTTTACGATATATACCATATCGATATAACGTATAACGTTATATACTATTACTATATATCGTATAACGTTATATAGTATAACGATATAGCGTATAACGTTATGTAGTATTACGATATAACGTATAGCGTTATATACTATATCGATATAACGTATAACGTTATATACTATATCAATATAACGTATAACGTTATATACTATAACGATGTAACGTATAACGTTATATACTATATCGATATAACGTATAACGGTATATACTATTACTATATACCGTATAACGTTATATAGTATAACGATATAGCGTATAACGTTATATACTATAACGATATAACGTATAACGTTATATACTATTACGATATAACGTATAATGTTATATACTATTTCGATATAACGTATAACGTTATATACTATAACGATGTAACGTATAACGTTATATACTATAACGATATAACGTATAACGCCATTTACTATTACTATATATCGTATAACGTTATATACTATTACGATATAACGTATAACGTTATATACTACAACGATATAACGTATAACATTATGTAGTATTACGATATATCGTATAACGTTATATACTATAACGATATAACGTATAACGTTATATACTATAACGATATAACGTGTAACGTTATATACTATAACGATATAGCGTATAACGTTATATACTATAACGATATAACGTATAATGTTATATACTATTACGATATAACGTATAATGTTATATACTATTTCGATATAACGTATAACGTTATATACTATAACGATGTAACGTATAACGTTATATACTATAACGATATAACGTATAACGCCATTTACTATTACGATATAACGAATAACGTTATATACTATAACGATATAACGTATAACGTTATATACTATAACGATATAACGTGTAACGTTATATACTATAACGATATAGCGTATAACGTTATATACTATAACGATGTAACGTATAACGTTATATACTATAACGATGTAACGTATAACGTTATATACTATATCGATATAACGTATAACGTTATATACTATTACGATATAACGTATAACGTTATATACTATTACTATATATCGTATAACGTTATATACTATTACTATATATCGTATAACGTTATATAGTATAACGATATGGCGTATAACGTTATGTAGTATTACGATATAACGTATAGCGTTATATACTATATCGATATAACGTAAAACGTTATATACTATATCGATATAACGTATAACGTTATATACTATAACGATATAACGTATAACGTTATATACTATAACGATAGAACGTATAACGTTATATACTATAACTATATAACGTATAACGTTATATACTATTACGATATAACGTATAATGTTATATACTATTTCGATATAACGTATAACGTTATATACTATAACGATGTAACGTTTTACGATATATACTATATCGATATAACGTATAACGTTATATACTATTACTATATATCGTATAACGTTATATAGTATAACGATATAGCGTATAACGTTATATACTATAACGATATAACGTATAACGTTATATACTATTACGATATAACGTATAATGTTATATACTATTTCGATATAACGTATAACGTTATATACTATAACGATGTAACGTATAACGTTATATACTATAACGATATAACGTATAACGCCATTTACTGTTACTATATATCGTATAACGTTATATACTATTACGATATAACGTATAACGTTATATACTACGACGATATAACGTATAACATTATGTAGTATTACGATATATCGTATAACGTTATATACTATAACGATATAACGTATAACGTTATATACTAAAACGATATAACGTGTAACGTTATATACTATATCGATATAACGTATAACGTTATATACTATTACGATATAACGTATAACGTTATATACTATTACGATATAACATATAACGTTATATACTTTTACTAAATATCGTATAACGTTATATAGTATAACGATATAGCGTATAACGTTATGTAGTGTTACGATATAACGTATAGCGTTATATACTATTACGATATAACGTATAACGTTATATACTATTACGATATAACGTATAATGTTATATACTATTACGATATAACGTATAATGTTATATACTATTTCGATATAACGTATAACGTTATATACTATAACGATGTAACGTATAACGTTATATACTATAACGATATAACGTATAACGCCATTTACTATTACGATATAACGAATAACGTTATATACTATTACGATATAACGTATAACGTTATGTACTATTATTATATATCGTATAACGTTATATAGTATAACGATATAGCGTATAACGTTATGTAGTATTACGATATAAAGTATAGCGTTATATACTATAACGATGTAACGTTTAACGTTATATACTATAACGATATAAGGTATAACGCCATTTACTATTACTATATATCGTATAACGTTATATAGTATTACGATATAACGTATAACGCCATTTACTATTACTATATATCGTATAACGTTATATAGTATTACGATATAACGTATAACGTTATATACTATGACGATATAACGTATAACGTTATATAGTATTACGATATAACGTATAACGTTATATACTATGACGATATAACGTATAACGTTATGTAGTATTACGAGATATCGTATAACGTTATATACTATTACGATATAACGTATAACGTTATATACTATTACTATATATCGTATAACGTTATATAGTATAACGATATAGCGTACAACGTTATATACTATGACGATATAACGTATAGCGTTATATACTATATCGATATAACGTATAACGCCATATACTATTACTATATATCGTATAACGTTATATACTATTACGATATAACGTACAACGTTATATACTATGACGATATAACGTATAGCGTTATATACTATATCGATATAACGTATAGCGTTATGTACTATATCGATTTAACGTATAACGTTATATACTATTACTATATATCGTATAACGTTATATAGTATAACGATATAGCGTATAACGTTATGTAGTATTACGATATAGCGTATAACGTTATGTAGTATTACGATATAACGTATAGCGTTATATACTATATCGACATAACGTATAACGTTATATACAATGACGATATAACGTATAGCGTTATGTACTATATCGATATAACGTATAACGTTATATACTATTACTATATATCGTATAACGTTATATAGTATAACGATATGGCCTATAACGTTATGTAGTATTACGATATAACGTATAGCGTTATATACTATATCGATATAACGTAAAACGTTATATACTATATCGATATAACGTATAACGTTATATACTATAACGATATAACGTATAAAGTTATATACTATAACGATATAACGTATAATGTTATATACTATTTCGATATAACGTATAACGTTATATACTATAACGATGTAACGTTTTACGTTATATACTATTACGATATAACGTATAACGTTATATACTATTACTATATATCGTATAACGTTATATAGTACAACGATATAGCGTATAACGTTATGTAGTATTACGATATAACGTATAGCGTTATATACTATATCGACATAACGTATAACGTTATATACAATGACGATATAACGTATAGCGTTATGTACTATATCGATATAACGTATAACGTTATATAATATTACTATATATCGTATAACGTTATATAGTATAACGATATAGCGTATAACGTTATGTAGTATTACGATATAACGTATAGCGTTATATACTATATCGATATAACGTATAACGTTATATACTATAACGATATAACGTATAACGTTATATACTATAACGATGTAACGTATAACGTTATATACTATAACGATATAACGTATAACGTTATATACTATAACGATGTAACGTATAACGTTATATACTATAACGATGTAACGTATAACGTTATATACTATATCGATATAACGTATAACGTTATATACTATTACGATATAACGTATAACGTTATATACTATTACGATATAACGTATAACGTTATATACTTTTACTAAATATCGTATAACGTTATATAGTATAACGATATAGCGTATAACGTTATGTAGTGTTACGATATAAAGTATAGCGTTATATACTATTACGATATAACGTATAACGTTATATACTATTACGATATAACGTATAACGTTATATACTATTACTATATATCGTATAACGTTATATACTATTACTATATATCGTATAACGTTATATAGTATAACGATATGGCGTATAACGTTATGTAGTATTACGATATAACGTATAGCGTTATATACTATATCGATATAACGTAAAACGTTATATACTATATCGATATAACGTATAACGTTATATACTATAACGATATAACGTATAACGTTATATACTATAACGATATAACGTATAACGTTATATACTATAACTATATAACGTATAACGTTATATACTATTACGATATAACTTATAATGTTATATACTATTTCGATATAACGTATAACGTTATATACTATAACGATGTAACGTTTTACGATATATACCATATCGATATAACGTATAACGTTATATACTATTACTATATATCGTATAACGTTATATAGTATAACGATATAGCGTATAACGTTATGTAGTATTACGATATAACGTATAGCGTTATATACTATATCGATATAACGTATAACGTTATATACTATATCAATATAACGTATAACGTTATATACTATAACGATGTAACGTATAACGTTATATACTATATCGATATAACGTATAACGGTATATACTATTACTATATACCGTATAACGTTATATAGTATAACGATATAGCGTATAACGTTATATACTATAACGATATAACGTATAACGTTATATACTATTACGATATAACGTATAATGTTATATACTATTTCGATATAACGTATAACGTTATATACTATAACGATGTAACGTATAACGTTATATACTATAACGATATAACGTATAACGCCATTTACTATTACTATATATCGTATTACGTTATATACTATTACGATATAACGTATAACGTTATATACTACGACGATATAACGTATAACATTATGTAGTATTACGATATATCGTATAACGTTATATACTATAACGATATAACGTATAACGTTATATACTATAACGATATAACGTGTAACGTTATATACTATAACGATATAGCGTATAACGTTATATACTATAACGATATAACGTATAATGTTATATACTATTACGATATAACGTATAATGTTATATACTATTTCGATATAACGTATAACGTTATATACTATAACGATGTAACGTATAACGTTATATACTATAACGATATAACGTATAACGCCATTTACTATTACGATATAACGAATAACGTTATATACTACTACGATATAACGTATAACGTTATGTACTATTATTATATATCGTATAACGTTATATAGTATAACGATATAGCGTATAACGTTATGTAGTATTACGATATAAAGTATAGCGTTATATACTATAACGATGTAACGTATAACGTTATATACTATAACGATATATCGTATAACGCCATTTACTATTACTATATATCGTATAACGTTATATACTATTACGATATAACGTATAACGTTATATACTATGACGATATAACGTATAACGTTATGTAGTATTACGAGATATCGTATAACGTTATATACTATTACGATATAACGTATAACGTTATGTAGTATTACGATATAACGTATAACGTTATATACTATATCGATATAACGTATAACGTTATATACTATAACGATATCACGTATAACGTTATATACTATAACGATATAACGTATTGCGTTATATACTATAACGATGTAACGTATAACGTTATATACTGTAACGATGTAACGTGTAACGTTATATACTATAACGATATAACGTATAACGTCATATACTATTACTATATATATCGTATAACGTTATATACTATTACGATATAACGTATAACGTTATATACTATTACTATATATCGTATAACGTTATATAGTATAACGATATAGCGTATAACGTTATGTAGTATTACGATATAACGTATAGCGTGATATACTATATAGATATAACGTACAACGTTATATACTATGACGACATAACGTATAGCGTTATATACTATATCGATATAACGTATAGCGTTATGTACTATATCGATATAACGTAAAACGTTATATACTAAATCGATATAACGTATAACGTTATATACAATAACGATATAACGTATAACGCCATTTACTATTACTATATATCGTATAATGTTATATACTATTTCGATATAACGTATAACGTTATATACTATAACGATGTAACGTATAACGTTATATACTATAACGATATAACGTATAACGCCATTTACTATTACGATATAACGTATAACGTTATATACTATAACGATGTAACGTATAACGTTATATACTATAACGATGTAACGTATAACGTTATATATTATAACGATGTAACGTATAACGTTATATACTATATCGATATAACGTATAACGTTATATACTAAATCGATATAACGTATAACGTTATATACTATTACGATATAACGTATCACGTTATATACTATTACGATATAACGTATAACGTTATATACTATTATTATATATCGTATAACGTTATATAGTATAACGATATAGCGTATAACGTTATATACTATGACGATATAACGTATAACGTTATGTAGTATTACGATATATCGTATAACGTTATGTAGTATTACGATATAACGTATAACGTTATGTAGTATTAGGATATAACGTATAACGTCATATACTATATCGATATAACGTATAACGTTATGTAGTATTACGATATAACGTATAACGTCATATACTATATCGATATAACGTATAACGTTATATATTATAACGATATAACGTATAACGTTATATAGTATAACGATATAGCGTATAACGTTATGTAGTATTACGATATAACGTATAGCGTTATATACTATTACTATATATCGTATAACGTTATATAGTACAACGATATAGCGTATAACGTTATGTAGTATTACGATATAACGTATAGCGTTATATACTATATCGACATATCGTATAACGTTATATACAATAACGATATAACGTATAGCGTTATGTACTATATCGATATAACGTATAACGTTATATACTATTACTATATATCGTATAACGTTATATAGTATAACGATATAGCGTATAACGTTATGTAGTATTACGATATAACGTATAACGGTATGTAGTATTACGATATAACGTATAACGTTATATACTATATCGATATAACGTATAACGTTAAATACCATAACGATATCACGTATAACGTTATATACTAGAACGATATAACGTATAGCGTTATATACTATAACGATGTAACGTATAACGTTATATACTATTACTATATATCGTATAACGTTATATAGTATAACGATATAGCGTATAACGTTATGTAGTATTACGATATAACGTATAGCGTTATATACTATATCGACATATCGTATAACGTTATATACAATAACGATATAACGTATAGCGTTATGTACTATATCGATATAACGTATAACGTTATATACTCTTACTATATATCGTATAACGTTATATAGTATAACGATATAGCGTATAACGTTATGTAGTATTACGATATAACGTATAGCGTTATATACTATATCGATATAACGTATAACGTTATACACTATATCTATATAACGTATAACGTTATATACTATAACGATGTAACGTATAACGTTATATACTATATCGATATAACGTATAACGTTATATACTATATCGATATAACGTATAACGTTATATACTATAACGATGTAACGTATAACGTTATATATTATAACGATATAACGTATAACGTTATATACTATAACGATATAACGTAGAACGTTATATACTATATCGATATAACGTATAACGTTATATACTATAACGATGTAACGTATAACGTCATATACTATATCGATATAACGTATAACGTTATGTAGTATTACGATATAACGTATAACGTTATATACTATATCGATATAACGTATAACGTTATATACTATTACGATATAACGTATAACGTTATACACTATATCGATATAACGTATAACGTTATATACTATTACTATATATCGTATAACGTTATATAGTATAACGATATAGCGTATAACGTTATGTAGTATTACGATATAACGTATAGCGTTATATGCTATATCGATATAACGTATAACGTTATATACTATATCGATATAACGTATAGCGTTATATACTATATCGACATAACGTATAACGTTATATACAATGACGATATAACGTAAAGCGTTATATACTATAACGATGTATCGTTGAACGTTATATACTATTACGATATAGCGTATAACGTTATGTAGTGTTACGATATAACGTATAGCGTTACGTAGTATTACGATATAACGTATAGCGTTATATACTATATCGACATAACGTATAACGTTATATACAGTGACGATATAACGTATAGCGTTATGTACTATATCGATATAACGTATAACGTTATATACTATTACTATATATCGTATAACGTTATATAGTATAACGATATGGCGTATAACGTTATGTAGTATTACGATATAACGTATAGCGTTATATACTATATCGATATAACGTAAAACGTTATATACTATAACGATGTAACGTATAACGTTATATACTATATCGATATAACGTATAACGTTATATGCTATTACTATATATCGTATAACGTTATATAGTATAACGATATAGCGTATAACGTTATGTAGTATTACGATATAACGTATAGCGTTATATGCTATATCGATATAACGTATAACGTTATATACTATATCGATATAACGTATAGCGTTATATACTATATCGACATAACGTATAACGTTATATACAATGACGATATAACGTATAGCGTTATGTACTATATCGATATAACGTATAACGTTATATACTATAACGATATAACGTATAACGCCATTTACTATTACTATATATCGTATAACGTTATATACTATTACGATATAACGTATAACGTTATATACTATGACGATATAACGTATAACGTTATGTAGTATTACGATATATCGTATAACGTTATATACTATTACGATATCACGTATAACGTTATATACTATAACGATATCACGTATAACGTTATATACTATTACGATATAACGTATAACGCCATTTACTATTACTATATATCGTATAACGTTATATACTATTACGATATAACGTATAACGTTATATGCTATGACGATATAACGTATAACGTTATGTAGTATTACGATATATCGTATAACGTTATATACTATTACGATATCACGTATAACGTTATATACTATAACGATATCACGTATAACGTTATATACTATAACGATATAACGTATAACGTTATATACTATAACGATGTAACGTATAACGTTATATACTATAACGATGTAACGTATAACGTTATATACTATAACGATGTAACGTATAACGTTATATACTATATCGATATAACGTATAACGTTATATACTATAACGATATCACGTATAACGTTATATACTATAACGATATAACGTATAGCGTTATATACTATAACGATGTAACGTATAACGTTATATACTATAACGATGTAACGTGTAACGTTATATACTATATCGATATAACGTATAACGTTATATACTATAACGATATCACGTATAACGTTATATACTATAACGATATCACGTATAACGTTATATACTATAACGATATAACGTATAGCGTTATATACTATAACGATTTAACGTATAACGTTATATACTATAACGATGTAACGTGTAACGTTATATACTATAACGATATAACGTATAACGTCATATACTATTACTATATATATCGCATAACGTTATATACTATTACGATATAACGTATAACGTTATATACTATTACTATATATCGTATAACGTTATATAGTATAACGATAGCGTATAACGTTATGTAGTATTACGATATAACGTATGTCGTTATATACTATATCGATATAACGTATAACGTTATATACTATATCGGTATAACGTTATATACTATATCGATATAACGTATAACGTTATATACTATTACGATATAACGTATAACGTTATATACTATAACGATGTAACGTATAACGTTATATACTATAACGATATAACGTATAACGCCATATACTATTACTATATATCGTATAACATTATATACTATTACGATATAACGTACAACGTTATATACTATGACGATATAACGTATAGCGTTATATACTACATCGATATAACGTATAACGTTATGTACTATTATTATATATCGTATAACGTTATATAGTATAACGATATAGCGTATAACGTTATGTAGTATTACGATATAAAGTATAGCGTTATATACTATAACGATGTAACGTATAACGTTATATACTATAACGATATAACGTATAACGCCATTTACTATTACTATATATCGTATAACGTTATATACTATTACGATATAACGTATAACGTTATATACTATGACGATATAACGTATAACGTTATGTAGTATTACGAGATATCGTATAACGTTATATACTATTACGATATAACGTATAACGTTATGTAGTATTACGATATAACGTATAACGTTATATACTATATCGATATAACGTATAACGTTATATACTATAACGATATCACGTATAACGTTATATACTATAACGATATAACGTATTGCGTTATATACTATAACGATGTAACGTATAACGTTATATACTGTAACGATGTAACGTGTAACGTTATATACTATAACGATATAACGTATAACGTCATATACTATTACTATATATATCGTATAACGTTATATACTATTACGATATAACGTATAACGTTATATACTATTACTATATATCGTATAACGTTATATAGTATAACGATATAGCGTATAACGTTATGTAGTATTACGATATAACGTATAGCGTTATATACTATATAGATATAACGTACAACGTTATATACTATGACGACATAACGTATAGCGTTATATACTATATCGATATAACGTATAGCGTTATGTACTATATCGATATAACGTAAAACGTTATATACTAAATCGATATAACGTATAACGTTATATACTATAACGATATAACGTATAACGCCATTTACTATTACTATATATCGTATAATGTTATATACTATTTCGATATAACGTATAACGTTATATACTATAACGATGTAACGTATAACGTTATATACTATAACGATATAACGTATAACGCCATTTACTATTACGATATAACGTATAACGTTATATACTATAACGATGTAACGTATAACGTTATATACTATAACGATGTAACGTATAACGTTATATATTATAACGATGTAACGTATAACGTCATATACTATATCGATATAACGTATAACGTTATATACTAAATCGATATAACGTATAACGTTATATACTACTACGATATAACGTATCACGTTATATACTATTACGATATAACGTATAACGTTATATACTATTATTATATATCGTATAACGTTATATAGTATAACGATATAGCGTATAACGTTATATACTATGACGATATAACGTATAACGTTATGTAGTATTACGATATATCGTATAACGTTATGTAGTATTACGATATAACGTATAACGTTATGTAGTATTAGGATATAACGTATAACGTCATATACTATATCGATATAACGTATAACGTTATGTAGTATTACGATATAACGTATAACGTCATATACTATATCGATATAACGTATAACGTTATATATTATAACGATATAACGTATAACGTTATATAGTATAACGATATAGCGTATAACGTTATGTAGTATTACGATATAACGTATAGCGTTATATACTATTACTATATATCGTATAACGTTATATAGTACAACGATATAGCGTATAACGTTATGTAGTATTACGATATAACGTATAGCGTTATATACTATATCGACATATCGTATAACGTTATATACAATAACGATATAACGTATAGCGTTATGTACTATATCGATATAACGTATAACGTTATATACTATTACTATATATCGTATAACGTTATATAGTATAACGATATAGCGTATAACGTTATGTAGTATTACGATATAACGTATAACGGTATGTAGTATTACGATATAACGTATAACGTTATATACTATATCGATATAACGTATAACGTTAAATACCATAACGATATCACGTATAACGTTATATACTAGAACGATATAACGTATAGCGTTATATACTATAACGATGTAACGTATAACGTTATATACTATTACTATATATCGTATAACGTTATATAGTATAACGATATAGCGTATAACGTTATGTAGTATTACGATATAACGTATAGCGTTATATACTATATCGACATATCGTATAACGTTATATACAATAACGATATAACGTATAGCGTTATGTACTATATCGATATAACGTATAACGTTATATACTATTACTATATATCGTATAACGTTATATAGTATAACGATATAGCGTATAACGTTATGTAGTATTACGATATAACGTATAGCGTTATATACTATATCGATATAACGTATAACGTTATACACTATATCTATATAACGTATAACGTTATATACTATAACGATGTAACGTATAACGTTATATACTATATCGATATAACGTATAACGTTATATACTATATCGATATAACGTATAACGTTATATACTATAACGATGTAACGTATAACGTTATATATTATAACGATATAACGTATAACGTTATATACTATAACGATATAACGTAGAACGTTATATACTATATCGATATAACGTATAACGTTATATACTATAACGATGTAACGTATAACGTCATATACTATATCGATATAACGTATAACGTTATGTAGTATTACGATATAACGTATAACGTTATATACTATATCGATATAACGTATAACGTTATATACTATTACGATATAACGTATAACGTTATACACTATATCGATATAACGTATAACGTTATATACTATTACTATATATCGTATAACGTTATATAGTATAACGATATAGCGTATAACGTTATGTAGTATTACGATATAACGTATAGCGTTATATGCTATATCGATATAACGTATAACGTTATATACTATATCGATATAACGTATAGCGTTATATACTATATCGACATAACGTATAACGTTATATACAATGACGATATAACGTATAGCGTTATATACTATAACGATGTATCGTTGAACGTTATATACTATTACGATATAGCGTATAACGTTATGTAGTGTTACGGTATAACGTATAGCGTTACGTAGTATTACGATATAACGTATAGCGTTATATACTATATCGACATAACGTATAACGTTATATACAGTGACGATATAACGTATAGCGTTATGTACTATATCGATATAACGTATAACGTTATATACTATTACTATATATCGTATAACGTTATATAGTATAACGATATGGCGTATAACGTTATGTAGTATTACGATATAACGTATAGCGTTATATACTATATCGATATAACGTAAAACGTTATATACTATAACGATGTAACGTATAACGTTATATACTATATCGATATAACGTATAACGTTATATGCTATTACTATATATCGTATAACGTTATATAGTATAACGATATAGCGTATAACGTTATGTAGTATTACGATATAACGTATAGCGTTATATGCTATATCGATATAACGTATAACGTTATATACTATATCGATATAACGTATAGCGTTATATACTATATCGACATAACGTATAACGTTATATACAATGACGATATAACGTATAGCGTTATGTACTATATCGATATAACGTATAACGTTATATACTATAACGATATAACGTATAACGCCATTTACTATTACTATATATCGTATAACGTTATATACTATTACGATATAACGTATAACGTTATATACTATGACGATATAACGTATAACGTTATGTAGTATTACGATATATCGTATAACGTTATATACTATTACGATATCACGTATAACGTTATATACTATAACGATATCACGTATAACGTTATATACTATTACGATATAACGTATAACGCCATTTACTATTACTATATATCGTATAACGTTATATACTATTACGATATAACGTATAACGTTATATGCTATGACGATATAACGTATAACGTTATGTAGTATTACGATATATCGTATAACGTTATATACTATTACGATATCACGTATAACGTTATATACTATAACGATATCACGTATAACGTTATATACTATAACGATATAACGTATAACGTTATATACTATAACGATGTAACGTATAACGTTATATACTATAACGATGTAACGTATAACGTTATATACTATAACGATGTAACGTATAACGTTATATACTATATCGATATAACGTATAACGTTATATACTATAACGATATCACGTATAACGTTATATACTATAACGATATAACGTATAGCGTTATATACTATAACGATGTAACGTATAACGTTATATACTATAACGATGTAACGTGTAACGTTGTATACTATATCGATATAACGTATAACGTTATATACTATAACGATATCACGTATAACGTTATATACTATAACGATATCACGTATAACGTTATATACTATAACGATATAACGTATAGCGTTATATACTATAACGATTTAACGTATAACGTTATATACTATAACGATGTAACGTGTAACGTTATATACTATAACGATATAACGTATAACGTCATATACTATTACTATATATATCGCATAACGTTATATACTATTACGATATAACGTATAACGTTATATACTATTACTATATATCGTATAACGTTATATAGTATAACGATAGCGTATAACGTTATGTAGTATTACGATATAACGTATGTCGTTATATACTATATCGATATAACGTATAACGTTATATACTATATCGGTATAACGTTATATACTATATCGATATAACGTATAACGTTATATACTATTACGATATAACGTATAACGTTATATACTATAACGATGTAACGTATAACGTTATATACTATAACGATATAACGTATAACGCCATATACTATTACTATATATCGTATAACATTATATACTATTACGATATAACGTACAACGTTATATACTATGACGATATAACGTATAGCGTTATATACTACATCGATATAACGTATAGCGTTATGTACTATATCGATATAACGTGTAACGTTATGTACTATCACTATATATCGTATAACGTTATATCGTATAACGATATAGCGTATAACGTTATGTAGTATTACGATATAGCGTATAACGTTATGTAGTATTACGATATAACGTATAGCGTTATATACTATATCAACATAACGTATAACGTTATATACAGTGACGATATAACGTATAGCGTCATGTACTATATCGATATAACGTATAACGTTATATACTATTACTATATATCGTATAACGTTATATAGTATAACGATATGGCGTATAACGTTATGTAGTATTACGATATAACGTATAGCGTTATATACTATATCGATATAACGTAAAACGTTATATACTATATCGATACAACGTATACCGTTATATACTATAACGATATAACGTATAACGTTATATACTATAACGATATAACGTATAACGTGATATACTATAACGATATAACGTATAACGTTATATACTATAATGATATAACGTATAACGTTATATACTATTACGATATAACGTATAATGTTATATACTATTTCAATATAACGTATAACGTTATATACTATAACGATGTAACATTTTACGTTATATACTATTACGATATAACGTATAACGTTATATACTATTACTATATATCGTTTAACGTTATATAGTATAACGATATAGCGTATAACGTTATGTAGTATTACGATATAACGTATAGCGTTATATACTATATCGACATAACGTATAACGTTATATACAATGACGATATAACGAATAGCGTTATGTACTATATCGATATAACGTATAACGTTATATACTATTACTATATATCGTATAACGTTATATAGTATAACGATATAGCGTATAACGTTATGTAGTATTACGATACAACGTATAACGTTATATACTATAACGATATAACGTAGAACGTTATATACAATTGCGATATAGCGTAAAACGTTTTATACTATTACGATATAACGTATAACGTTATAGACTATTACTATATTTCGTATAACGTTATATAGTATAACGATATACTGTATAACGTTATGTAGTATTACGATATAACGTATAGCGTTATATACTATATCGACATATCGTATAACGTTATATACAATGACGATATAACGTATAGCGCTATGTACTATATCGATATAACGTATAACGTTATATACTATTACTATATATCGTATAACGTTATATAGTATAACGATATAGCGTATAACGTTATGTAGTATTACGATATAACGTATAACGTTATGTGGTATTACGATATATCGTATAACGTTATGTAGTATTACGATATATCGTATAACGTTATATGCTATTACGATATAACGTATAACGTTATATGCTATATCGATATAACGTATAACGTTATATACTATTACGATATAACGTATAACGTTATGTAGTATTACGATATATCGTATAACGTTATATGCTATTACGATGTAACGTATAACGTTATATACTATATCGATATAACGTATAACGTTATATGCTATATCGATATAACGTATAACGTTATATACTATTACGATATAACGTATAACGTTATGTAGTATTACGATATATCGTATAACGTTATGTAGTATTACGATATATCGTATAACGTTATATGCTATTACGATATAACGTATAACGTTATATACTATATCGATATAACGTATAACGTTATATACTATTACTATATAACGTATAACGTTATGTAGTCTTACGATATATCGTATAACGTTATATGCTATTACGATATAACGTATAACGTTATGTAGTATTACCATATAACGTATAACGGTATGTAGTATTACGATATAACGTATAACGTCATATATAATATCGATATAACGTATAACGTTATATATTATAACGATATAACGTATAACGTTATGTAGTATTACGATATAACGTATAACGTTATGTAGTATTACGATATAACGTATAACGTCATATACTATATCGATATAACGTATAACGTTATATATTATAACGATATAACGTATAACGTTATATACTATAACGATGTAACGTATAACGTCATATACTATATCGATATAACGTATAACGTTATATATTATAACGATATAACGTATAACGTTATATACTATAACGATATAACGTAGAACGTTATATACTATATCGATATAACGTATATCGTTATATACTATAACGATGTAACGTATAACGTCATATACTATATCGATATAACGTATAACGTTATGTAGTATTACGATATAACGTATAACGTTATATACTATATCGATATAACGTATAACGTTATATACTATTACGATATAACGTATAACGTTATATACTATATCGATATAACGTATAACGTTATATACTATTACTATATATCGTATAACGTTATATAGTATAGCGATATAGCGTATAACGTTATGTAGTATTACGATATAACGTATAGCGTTATATGCTATATCGATATAACGTATAACGTTATATACTATATCGATATAACGTATAGCGTTATATACTATATCGACATAACATATAACGTTATATACAATGACGATATAACGTATAGCGTTATATACTATAACGATGTATCGTTTAACGTTATATACTATTACGATATAGCGTATAACGTTATGTAGTGTTACGATATAACGTATAGCGTTATGTAGTATTACGATAAAACGTATAGCGTTATATACTATATCGACATAACGTATAACGTTATATACAGTGACGATATATCGTATAGCGTTATGTACTATATCGATATAACGTATAACGTTATATACTATTACTATATATCGTATAACGTTATATAGTATAACGATATGGCGTATAACGTTATGTAGTATTACGATATAACGTATAGCGTTATATACTATATCGATATAACGTAAAACGTTATATACTATAACGATGTAACGTATAACGTTATATACTATATCGATATAACGTATAACGTTATATACTATTACTATATATCGTATAACGTTATATAGTATAACGATATAGCGTATAACGTTATGTAGTATTACGATATAACGTATAGCGTTATATGCTATATCGATATAACGTATAACGTTATATACTATATCGATATAACGTATAGCGTTATATACTATATCGACATAACGTATAACGTTATATACAATGACGATATAACGTATAGCGTTATGTACTATATCGATATAACGTATAACGTTATATACTATAACGATATAACGTATAACGCCATTTACTATTACTATATATCGTATAACGTTATATACTATTACGATATAACGTATAACGTTATATACTATGACGATATAACGTATAACGTTATGTAGTATTACGATATAACGTATAACGTTATATACTATAACGATATAACGTATAACGTTATGTAGTATTACGATATAACGTATAACGTTATATACTATAACGATATCACGTATAACGTTATATACTATAACGATATAACGTATAACCTTATATACTATAACGATGTAACGTATAACGTTATATACTATAACGATGTAACGTATAACGTTATATACTATATCGATATAACGTATAACGTTATATACTATTACGATATAACGTATAACGTTATATACTATTACGATATAACGTATAACGTTATATACTTTTACTAAATATCGTATAACGTTATATAGTATAACGATATAGCGTATAACGTTATGTAGTGTTACGATATAACGTATAGCGTTATATACTATTACGATATAACGTATAACGTTATATACTATTACGATATAACGTATAACGTTATATACTTATACTAAATATCGTATAACGTTATATAGTATAACGATATAGCGTATAACGTTATGTAGTATTACGATATAACGTATAACGTCATATACTATATCGATATAACGTATAACGTTATATATTATAACGATATAGCGTATAACGTTATGTAGTGTTACGATATAACGTATAACGTTATATACTATAACGATGTAACGTATAAAGTTATATACTATTACGATATAATTATACTATATCGATATAACGTATAACATTATGTAGTATTACGATATATCGTACAACGTTATATAGTATAACGATATAGCGTATAACGTTATGTAGTATTACGATATAAAGTATAGCGTTATATACTATATCGATATAACGTATAACGTTATATACTATAACGATATAACGTATAACGTTATATACTATTACCATATAACGTATAACGCCATTTACTATTACTATATATCGTATAAAGTTATATACTATTACGATATAACGAATAACGTTATATACTATGACGATATAACGTATAACGTTATGTAGTATTACGATATATCGTATAACGTTATATACTATTACGATATAACGTATAACGTTATGTAGTATTACGATATAACGTATAACGTTATATACTATATCGATATAACGTATAACGTTATATACTATAACGATATCACGTATAACGTTATATACTATAACGATATAACGTATAGCGTTATATACTATAACGATGTAACGTATAACGTTATATACTATTACTATATATCGTATAACGTTATATAGTATAACGATATAGCGTATAACGTTATGTAGTATTACGATATAACGTATAGCGTTATATACTATATCGACATATCGTATAACGTTATATACAATAACGATATAACGTATAGCGTTATGTACTATATCGATATAACGTATAACGTTATATACTATTACTATATATCGTATAACGTTATATAGTATAACGATATAGCGTATAACGTTATGTAGTATTACGATATAACGTATAGCGTTATATACTATATCGATATAACGTATAACGTTATACACTATATCTATATAACGTATAACGTTATATACTATAACGATGTAACGTATAACGTTATATACTATATCGATATAACGTATAACGTTATATACTATATCGATATAACGTATAACGTTATATACTATTACGATATAACGTATAACGTTATGTAGTATTACGATATATCGTATAACGTTATATGCTATTACGATATAACGTATAACGTTATGTAGTATTACGATATAACGTATAACGTTATGTAGTATTACGATATAACGTATAACGTTATGTAGTATTACGATATAACGTATAACGTCATATACTATATCGATATAACGTATAACGTTATATATTATAACGATATAACGTATAACGTTATATAGTATAACGATATAGCGTATAACGTTATGTAGTATTACGATATAACGTATAGCGTTATATACTATTACTATATATCGTATAACGTTATATAGTATAACGATATAGCGTATAACGTTATGTAGTATTACGATATAACGTATAGCGTTATATACTATATCGACATATCGTATAACGTTATATACAATAACGATATAACGTATAGCGTTATGTACTATATCGATATAACGTATAACGTTATATACTATTACTATATATCGTATAACGTTATATAGTATAACGATATAGCGTATAACGTTATGTAGTATTACGATATAACGTATAACGTTATGTGGTATTACGATATATCGTATAACGTTATGTAGTATTACGATATATCGTATAACGTTATATGCTATTACGATGTAACGTATAACGTTATATACTATATCGATATAACGTATAACGTTATATGCTATATCGATATAACGTATAACGTTATATACTATTACGATATAACGTATAACGTTATGTAGTATTACGATATATCGTATAACGTTATGTAGTATTACGATATATCGTATAACGTTATATGCTATTACGATATAACGTATAACGTTATATACTATATCGATATAACGTATAACGTTATATACTATTACTATATAACGTATAACGTTATGTAGTCTTACGATATATCGTATAACGTTATATGCTATTACGATATAACGTATAACGTTATGTAGTATTACCATATAACGTATAACGGTATGTAGTATTACGATATAACGTATAACGTCATATATAATATCGATATAACGTATAACGTTATATATTATAACGATATAACGTATAACGTTATGTAGTATTACGATATAACGTATAACGTTATGTAGTATTACGATATAACGTATAACGTCATATACTATATCGATATAACGTATAACGTTATATATTATAACGATATAACGTATAACGTTATATACTATAACGATGTAACGTATAACGTCATATACTATATCGATATAACGTATAACGTTATATATTATAACGATATAACGTATAACGTTATATACTATAACGATATAACGTAGAACGTTATATACTATATCGATATAACGTATATCGTTATATACTATAACGATGTAACGTATAACGTCATATACTATATCGATATAACGTATAACGTTATGTAGTATTACGATATAACGTATAACGTTATATACTATATCGATATAACGTATAACGTTATATACTATTACGATATAACGTATAACGTTATATACTATATCGATGTAACGTATAACGTTATATACTATTACTATATATCGTATAACGTTATATAGTATAGCGATATAGCGTATAACGTTATGTAGTATTACGATATAACGTATAGCGTTATATGCTATATCGATATAACGTATAACGTTATATACTATATCGATATAACGTATAGCGTTATATACTATATCGACATAACATATAACGTTATATACAATGACGATATAACGTATAGCGTTATATACTATAACGATGTATCGTTTAACGTTATATACTATTACGATATAGCGTATAACGTTATGTAGTGTTACGATATAACGTATAGCGTTATGTAGTATTACGATAAAACGTATAGCGTTATATACTATATCGACATAACGTATAACGTTATATACAGTGACGATATATCGTATAGCGTTATGTACTATATCGATATAACGTATAACGTTATATACTATTACTATATATCGTATAACGTTATATAGTATAACGATATGGCGTATAACGTTATGTAGTATTACGATATAACGTATAGCGTTATATACTATATCGATATAACGTAAAACGTTATATACTATAACGATGTAACGTATAACGTTATATACTATATCGATATAACGTATAACGTTATATACTATTACTATATATCGTATAACGTTATATAGTATAACGATATAGCGTATAACGTTATGTAGTATTACGATATAACGTATAGCGTTATATGCTATATCGATATAACGTATAACGTTATATACTATATCGATATAGCGTATAGCGTTATATACTATATCGACATAACGTATAACGTTATATACAATGACGATATAACGTATAGCGTTATGTACTATATCGATATAACGTATAACGTTATATACTATAACGATATAACGTATAACGCCATTTACTATTACTATATATCGTATAACGTTATATACTATTACGATATAACGTATAACGTTATATACTATGACGATATAACGTATAACGTTATGTAGTATTACGATATAACGTATAACGTTATATACTATAACGATATAACGTATAACGTTATGTAGTATTACGATATAACGTATAACGTTATATACTATAACGATATCACGTATAACGTTATATACTATAACGATATAACGTATAACCTTATATACTATAACGATGTAACGTATAACGTTATATACTATAACGATGTAACGTATAACGTTATATACTATATCGATATAACGTATAACGTTATATACTATTACGATATAACGTATAACGTTATATACTATTACGATATAACGTATAACGTTATATACTTTTACTAAATATCGTATAACGTTATATAGTATAACGATATAGCGTATAACGTTATGTAGTGTTACGATATAACGTATAGCGTTATATACTATTACGATATAACGTATAACGTTATATACTATTACGATATAACGTATAACGTTATATACTTATACTAAATATCGTATAACGTTATATAGTATAACGATATAGCGTATAACGTTATGTAGTATTACGATATAACGTATAACGTCATATACTATATCGATATAACGTATAACGTTATATATTATAACGATATAGCGTATAACGTTATGTAGTGTTACGATATAACGTATAACGTTATATACTATAACGATGTAACGTATAAAGTTATATACTATTACGATATAATTATACTATATCGATATAACGTATAACATTATGTAGTATTACGATATATCGTACAACGTTATATAGTATAACGATATAGCGTATAACGTTATGTAGTATTACGATATAAAGTATAGCGTTATATACTATATCGATATAACGTATAACGTTATATACTATAACGATATAACGTATAACGTTATATACTATTACCATATAACGTATAACGCCATTTACTATTACTATATATCGTATAAAGTTATATACTATTACGATATAACGAATAACGTTATATACTATGACGATATAACGTATAACGTTATGTAGTATTACGATATATCGTATAACGTTATATACTATTACGATATAACGTATAACGTTATGTAGTATTACGATATAACGTATAACGTTATATACTATATCGATATAACGTATAACGTTATATACTATAACGATATCACGTATAACGTTATATACTATAACGATATAACGTATAGCGTTATATACTATAACGATGTAACGTATAACGTTATATACTATTACTATATATCGTATAACGTTATATAGTATAACGATATAGCGTATAACGTTATGTAGTATTACGATATAACGTATAGCGTTATATACTATATCGACATATCGTATAACGTTATATACAATAACGATATAACGTATAGCGTTATGTACTATATCGATATAACGTATAACGTTATATACTATTACTATATATCGTATAACGTTATATAGTATAACGATATAGCGTATAACGTTATGTAGTATTACGATATAACGTATAGCGTTATATACTATATCGATATAACGTATAACGTTATACACTATATCTATATAACGTATAACGTTATATACTATAACGATGTAACGTATAACGTTATATACTATATCGATATAACGTATAACGTTATATACTATATCGATATAACGTATAACGTTATATACTATTACGATATAACGTATAACGTTATGTAGTATTACGATATATCGTATAACGTTATATGCTATTACGATATAACGTATAACGTTATGTAGTATTACGATATAACGTATAACGGTATGTAGTATTACGATATAACGTATAACGTTATGTAGTATTACGATATAACGTATAACGTCATATACTATATCGATATAACGTATAACGTTATATATTATAACGATATAACGTATAACGTTATATAGTATAACGATATAGCGTATAACGTTATGTAGTATTACGATATAACGTATAGCGTTATATACTATTACTATATATCGTATAACGTTATATAGTATAACGATATAGCGTATAACGTTATGTAGTATTACGATATAACGTATAGCGTTATATACTATATCGACATATCGTATAACGTTATATACAATAACGATATAACGTATAGCGTTATGTACTATATCGATATAACGTATAACGTTATATACTATTACTATATATCGTATAACGTTATATAGTATAACGATATAGCGTATAACGTTATGTAGTATTACGATATAACGTATAACGGTATGTAGTATTACGATATAACGTATAACGTTATATACTATATCGATATAACGTATAACGTTAAATACTATAACGATATCACGTATAACGTTATATACTAGAACGATATAACGTATAGCGTTATATACTATAACGATGTAACGTATAACGTTATATACTATTACTATATATCGTATAACGTTATATAGTATAACGATATAGCGTATAACGTTATGTAGTATTACGATATAACGTATAGCGTTATATACTATATCGACATATCGTATAACGTTATATACAATAACGATATAACGTATAGCGTTATGTACTATATCGATATAACGTATAACGTTATATACTATTACTATATATCGTATAACGTTATATAGTATAACGATATAGCGTATAACGTTATGTAGTATTACGATATAACGTATAGCGTTATATACTATATCGATATAACGTATAACGTTATACACTATATCTATATAACGTATAACGTTATATACTATAACGATGTAACGTATAACGTTATATACTATATCGATATAACGTATAACGTTATATACTATATCGATATAACGTATAACGTTATATACTATTACGATATAACGTATAACGTTATGTAGTATTACGATATATCGTATAACGTTATATGCTATTACGATATAACGTATAACGTTATGTAGTATTACGATATAACGTATAACGGTATGTAGTATTACGATATAACGTATAACGTTATGTAGTATTACGATATAACGTATAACGTCATATACTATATCGATATAACGTATAACGTTATATATTATAACGATATAACGTATAACGTTATATACTATAACGATGTAACGTATAACGTCATATACTATATCGATATAACGTATAACGTTATATATTATAACGATATAACGTATAACGTTATATACTATAACGATATAACGTAGAACGTTATATACTATATCGGTATAACGTATAACGTTATATACTATAACGATGTAACGTATAACGTCATATACTATATCGATATAACGTATAACGTTATGTAGTATTACGATATAACGTATAACGTTATATACTATATCGATATAACGTATAACGTTATATACTATAACGATGTAACGTATAACGTTATATACTATAACGATGTAACGTATAACGTTATATACTATAACGATGTAACGTATAACGTTATATACTATATCGATATAACGTATAACGTTATATACTATAACGATATCACGTATAACGTTATATACTATAACGCTATAACGTATAGCGTTATATACTATAACGATGTAACGTATAACGTTATATACTATAACGATGTAACGTGTAACGTTATATACTATATCGATATAACGTATAACGTTATATACTATAACGATATCACGTATAACGTTATATACTATAACGATATCACGTATAACGTTATATACTATAACGATATAACGTATAGCGTTATATACTATAACGATGTAACGTATAACGTTATATACTATAACGATGTAACGTGTAACGTTATATACTATAACGATATAACGTATAACGTCATATACTATTACTATATATATCGCATAACGTTATATACTATTACGATATAACGTATAACGTTATATACTATAACGATGTATCGTTTAACGTTATATACTATTACGATATAGCGTATAACGTTATGTAGTGTTACGATATAACGTATAGCGTTATATACTATATCGATATGACGTATAACGTTATATACTACTACGATATAACGTATAACGTTATATACTATAACGATGTATCGTTTAACGTTATATACTATTACGATATAACGTATAACGTTATATACTATAACGATGTATCGTTTAACGTTATATACTATTACGATATAACGTATAACGTTATATACTATTACTATATATCGTATAACGTTATATAGTATAACGATATAGCGTATAACGTTATGTAGTATTACGATATAACGTATAGCGTTATATACTATATCGATATAACGTATAGCGTTATGTACTATATCGATATAACGTGTAACGTTATATACTATTACTATATATCGTATAACGTTATATAGTATAACGATATAGCGTATAACGTTATGTAGTATTACGATATAGCGTATAACGTTATGTAGTATTACGATATAACGTATAGCGTTATATACTATATCGACATAACGTATAACGTTATATACAGTGACGATATAACGTATAGCGTTATGTACTATATCGATATAACGTATAACGTTATATACTATAACGATATAACGAATAACGTTATATACTATAA
Organism: Bombus affinis; assembly: GCF_024516045.1. NCBI lineage: Eukaryota > Metazoa > Arthropoda > Insecta > Hymenoptera > Apidae > Bombus > Bombus affinis. The sequence goes on from NC_066351.1 coordinate 254,139, forward strand.
CGATATAACGTATAACGTTATATACTATAACGATATAACGTATAACGTTATATACTATTACTATATAACGTATAACGTTATATACTATTACGATATAACGTATAACGTTATATACTATTACTATATATCGTATAACGTTATATAGTATAACGATATAGCGTATAACGTTATATACTATAACGATGTAACGTTTAACGTTATATACTATTACGATATAACGTATAACGTTATATACTATTACTATATATCGTATAACGTTATATAGTAAATCGATGTAACGTATAACGTTATGTAGTATAACGATATATCGTATAACGTTATATACTATTACGATATAACGTAAAACGTTATGTAGTATTACGATATAACGTATAACGTTATATACTATAACGATATCACGTATAACGTTATATACTATAACGATATAACGTATAACCTTATATACTATAACGATGTAACGTGTAACGTTATATACTATAACGATGTAACGTATAACGTTATATACTATATCGATATAACGTATAACGTTATATACTAATACGATATAACGTATAACGTTATATACTATTACGATATAACGTATAACGTTATATACTTTTACTAAATATCGTATAACGTTATATAGTATAACGATATAGCGTATAACGTTATGTAGTGTTACGATATAACGTATAGCGTTATATACTATTACGATATAACGTATAACGTTATATACTATTACGATATAACGTATAACGTTATATACTTATACTAAATATCGTATAACGTTATATAGTATAACGATATAGCGTATAACGTTATGTAGTATTACGATATAACGTATAACGTCATATACTATATCGATATAACGTATAACGTTATATATTATAACGATATAGCGTATAACGTTATGTAGTATTACGATATAACGTATAGCGTTATATACTATATCGACATAACGTATAACGTTATATACAGTGACGATATAACGTATAGCGTTATGTACTATATCGATATAACGTATAACGTTATATACTATTACGATATAACGTATAACGTTATACACTATATCGATATAACGTAAAACGTTATATACTATAACGATGTATCGTTGAACGTTATATACTATTACGATATAGCGTATAACGTTATGTAGTGTTACGATATAACGTATAGCGTTATGTAGTATTACGATATAACGTATAGCGTTATATACTATATCGGCATAACGTATAACGTTATATACAGTGACGATATAACGTATAGCGTTATGTACTATATCGATATAACGTATAACGTTATATACTATTACTATATATCGTATAACGTTATATAGTATAACGATATGGCGTATAACGTTATGTAGTATTACGATATAACGTATAGCGTTATATACTATATCGATATAACGTAAAACGTTATATACTATAACGATGTAACGTATAACGTTATATACTATATCGATATAACGTATAACGTTATATACTATTACTATATATCGTATAACGTTATATAGTATAACGATATAGCGTATAACGTTATGTAGTATTACGATATAACGTATAGCGTTATATGCTATATCGATATAACGTATAACGTTATATACTATATCGATATAACGTATAGCGTTATATACTATATCGACATAACGTATAACGTTATATACAATGACGATATAACGTATAGCGTTATGTACTATATCGATATAACGTATAACGTTATATACTATAACGATATAACGTATAACGCCATTTACTATTACTATATATAGTATAACGTTATATACTATTACGATATAACGTATAACGTTATATACTATGACGATATAACGTATAACGTTATGTAGTATTACGATATATCGTATAACGTTATATACTATTACGATATCACGTATAACGTTATATACTATAACGATATCACGTATAACGTTATATACTATTACGATATAACGTATAACGCCATTTACTATTACTATATATCGTATAACGTTATATACTATTACGATATAACGTATAACGTTATATGCTATGACGATATAACGTATAACGTTATGTAGTATTACGATATATCGTATAACGTTATATACTATTACGATATCACGTATAACGTTATATACTATAACGATATCACGTATAACGTTATATACTATAACGATATAACGTATAACGTTATATACTATAACGATGTAACGTATAACGTTATATACTATAACGATGTAACGTATAACGTTATATACTATAACGATGTAACGTATACGTTATATACTATATCGATATAACGTATAACGTTATATACTATAACGATATCACGTATAACGTTATATACTATAACGATATAACGTATAGCGTTATATACTATAACGATGTAACGTATAACGTTATATACTTTTACTAAATATCGTATAACGTTATATAGTATAACGATATAGCGTATAACGTTATGTAGTGTTACGATATAACGTATAGCGTTATATACTATTACGATATAACGTATAATGTTATATACTATTACGATATAACGTATAACGTTATATACTTATACTAAATATCGTATAACGTTATATAGTATAACGATATAGCGTATAACGTTATGTAGTATTACGATATAACGTATAACGTCATATACTATATCGATATAACGTATAACGTTATATATTATAACGATATAGCGTATAACGTTATGTAGTGTTACGATATAACGTATAACGTTATATACTATAACGATGTAACGTATAACGTTATATACTATTACGATATAACGTATAACGTTATATACTATGACGATATAACGTATAACATTATGTAGTATTACGATATATCGTACAACGTTATATAGTATAACGATATAGCGTATAACGTTATGTAGTGTTACGATATAACGTATAGTGTTATATACTATATCGATATAACGTATAACGTTATATACTATAACGATGTAACGTATAACGTTATATACTATAACGATATAACGTATAACGCCATTTACTATTACTATATATCGTATAACGTTATATAGTATAACGATATAGCGTATAACGTTATATCGATATAGTATATAACGTATAGCGTTATATACTATATCGATATAACGTATAGCGTTATATACTATATCGATATAACGTATAACGTTATATACTATATCGATATAACGTATAACGTTATATACTATAACGATGTAACGTATAACGTTATATACTATTACGATATAACGTATAACGTTATATACTATTACTATATATCGTATAACGTTATATAGTATAACGATATAGCGTATAACGTTATGTAGTATTACGATATAACGTATAGCGTTATATACTATATCGATATAACGTATAGCGTTATATACTATTACTATATATCGTGTAACGTTATATAGTATAACGATATAGCGTATAACGTTATGTAGTATTACGATATAAAGTATAGCGTTATATACTATATCGATATAACGTATAACGTTATATACTATAACGATATAACGTATAACGTTATATACTATTACCATATAACGTATAACGCCATTTACTATTACTATATATCGTATAAAGTTATATACTATTACGATATAACGAATAACGTTATATACTATGACGATATAACGTATAACGTTATGTAGTATTACGATATATCGTATAACGTTATATACTATTACGATATAACGTATAACGTTATGTAGTATTACGATATAACGTATAACGTTATATACTATATCGATATAACGTATAACGTTATATACTATAACGATATCACGTATAACGTTATATACTATAACGATATAACGTATAGCGTTATATACTATAACGATGTAACGTATAACGTTATATACTATTACTATATATCGCATAACGTTATATAGTATAACGATATAGCGTATAACGTTATGTAGTATTACGATATAACGTATAGCGTTATATACTATATCGACATATCGTATAACGTTATATACAATAACGATATAACGTATAACGTTATATACTATTACGATATAACGTATAACGTTATGTAGTATTACGATATATCGTATAACGTTAAATGCTATTACGATATAACGTATAACGTTATGTAGTATTACGATATAACGTATAACGGTATGTAGTATTACGATATAACGTATAACGTCATATACTATATCGATATAACGTATAACGTTATATATTATAACGATATAACGTATAACGTTATGTAGTATTACGATATAACGTATAACGTTATGTAGTATTACGATATAACGTATAACGTCATATACTATATCGATATAACGTATAACGTTATATATTATAACGATATAACGTATAACGTTATATATTATAACGATATAACGTATAACGTTATATACTATAACGATGTAACGTATAACGTCATATACTATATCGATATAACGTATAACGTTATATATTATAACGATATAACGTATAACGTTATATACTATAACGATATAACGTAGAACGTTATATACTATATCGATATAACGTATAACGTTATATACTATAACGATGTAACGTATAACGTCATATACTATATCGATATAACGTATAACGTTATGTAGTATTACGATATAACGTATAACGTTATATACTATTACGATATAACGTATAACGCCATTTACTCTTACTATATATCGTATAACGTTATATACTATTACGATATAACGTATAACGTTATATACTATGACGATATAACGTATAACGTTATGTAGTATTACGATATATCGTATAACGTTATATACTATTACGATATCACGTATAACGTTATATACTATAACGATATCACGTATAACGTTATATACTATAACGATATAACGTATAGCGTTATATACTATAACGATGTAACGTATAACGTTATATACTATAACGATGTAACGTGTAACGTTATATACTATATCGATATAACGTATAACGTTATATACTATATCGATATAACGTATAACGTTATATACTATAACGATATCACGTATAACGTTATATACTATAACGATATCACGTATAACGTTATATACTATAACGATATAACGTATAGCGTTATATACTATAACGATGAAACGTATAACGTTATATACTATAACGATGTAACGTGTAACGTTATATACTATAACGATATAACGTATAACGTTATATAGTATAACGATAGCGTATAACGTTATGTAGTATTACGATATAACGTATATCGTTATATACTATATCGATATAACGTATAACGTTATATACTATATCGATATAACGTATAACGTTATATACTATTACGATATAACGTATAACGTTATATACTATAACGATGTAACGTATAACGTTATATACTATAACGATATAACGTATAACGTTATGTAGTATTACGATATAACGTATAACGTTATGTGGTATTACGATATATCGTATAACGTTATGTAGTATTACGATATATCGTATAACGTTATATGCTATTACGATATAACGTATAACGTTATATGCTATATCGATATAACGTATAACGTTATATACTATTACGATATAACGTATAACGTTATGTAGTATTACGATATATCGTATAACGTTATATGCTATTACGATGTAACGTATAACGTTATATACTATATCGATATAACGTATAACGTTATATGCTATATCGATATAACGTATAACGCTATATACTATTACGATATAACGTATAACGTTATGTAGTATTACGATATATCGTATAACGTTATGTAGTATTACGATATATCGTATAACGTTATATGCTATTACGATATAACGTATAACGTTATATACTATATCGATATAACGTATAACGTTATATACTATTACTATATAATGTATAACGTTATGTAGTATTACGATATATCGTATAACGTTATATGCTATTACGATATAACGTATAACGTTATGTAGTATTACGATATAACGTATAACGGTATGTAGTATTACGATATAACGTATAACGTCATATACTATATCGATATAACGTATAACGTTATATATTATAACGATATAACGTATAACGTTATGTAGTATTACGATATAACGTATAACGTTATGTAGTATTACGATATAACGTATAACGTCATATACTATATCGATATAACGTATAACGTTATATATTATAACGATATAACGTATAACGTTATATACTATAACGATGTAACGTATAACGTCATATACTATATCGATATAACGTATAACGTTATATATTATAACGATATAACGTATAACGTTATATACTATAACGATATAACGTAGTACGTTATATACTATATCGATATAACGTATAACGTTATATACTATAACGATGTAACGTATAACGTTATATACTATAACGATGTAACGTGTAACGTTATATACTATAACGATATAACGTATAACGTTATATAGTATAACGATAGCGTATAACGTTATGTAGTATTACGATATAACGTATAGCGTTATATACTATATCGACATATCGTATAACGTTATATACAATGACGATATAACGTATAGCGCTATGTACTATATGGATATAACGTATAACGTTATATACTATTACTATATATCGTATAACGTTATATAGTATAACGATATAGCGTATAACGTTATGTAGTATTACGATATAACGTATAACGTTATGTGGTATTACGATATATCGTATAACGTTATGTAGTATTACGATATATCGTATAACGTTATATGCTATTACGATATAACGTATAACGTTATATGCTATATCGATATAACGTATAACGTTATATACTATTACGATATAACGTATAACGTTATGTAGTATTACGATATATCGTATAACGTTATATGCTATTACGATGTAACGTATAACGTTATATACTATATCGATATAACGTATAACGTTATATGCTATATCGATATAACGTATAACGCTATATACTATTACGATATAACGTATAACGTTATGTAGTATTACGATATATCGTATAACGTTATGTAGTATTACGATATATCGTATAACGTTATATGCTATTACGATATAACGTATAACGTTATATACTATATCGATATAACGTATAACGTTATATACTATTACTATATAATGTATAACGTTATGTAGTATTACGATATATCGTATAACGTTATATGCTATTACGATATAACGTATAACGTTATGTAGTATTACGATATAACGTATAACGGTATGTAGTATTACGATATAACGTATAACGTCATATACTATATCGATATAACGTATAACGTTATATATTATAACGATATAACGTATAACGTTATGTAGTATTACGATATAACGTATAACGTTATGTAGTATTACGATATAACGTATAACGTCATATACTATATCGATATAACGTATAACGTTATATATTATAACGATATAACGTATAACGTTATATACTATAACGATGTAACGTATAACGTCATATACTATATCGATATAACGTATAACGTTATATATTATAACGATATAACGTATAACGTTATATACTATAACGATATAACGTAGTACGTTATATACTATATCGATATAACGTATAACGTTATATACTATAACGATGTAACGTATAACGTCATATACTATATCGATATAACGTATAACGTTATGTAGTATTACGATATAACGTATAACGTTATATACTATATCGATATAACGTATAACGTTATATACTATTACGATATAACGTATAACGTTATATACTATATCGATATAACGTATAACGTTATATACTATTACTATATATCGTATAACGTTATATAGTATAGCGATATAGCGTATAACGTTATGTAGTATTACGATATAACGTATAGCGTTATATGCTATATCGATATAACGTATAACGTTATATACTATATCGATATAACGTATAGCGTTATATACTATATCGACATAACATATAACGTTATATACAATGACGATATAACGTATAGCGTTATATACTATAACGATGTATCGTTTAACGTTATATACTATTACGATATAGCGTATAACGTTATGTAGTGTTACGATATAACGTATAGCGTTATGTAGTATTACGATAAAACGTATAGCGTTATATACTATATCGACATAACGTATAACGTTATATACAGTGACGATATATCGTATAGCGTTATGTACTATATCGATATAACGTATAACGTTATATACTATTACTATATATCGTATAACGTTATATAGTATAACGATATGGCGTATAACGTTATGTAGTATTACGATATAACGTATAGCGTTATATACTATATCGATATAACGTAAAACGTTATATACTATAACGATGTAACGTATAACGTTATATACTATATCGATATAACGTATAACGTTATATACTATTACTATATATCGTATAACGTTATATAGTATAACGATATAGCGTATAACGTTATGTAGTATTACGATATAACGTATAGCGTTATATGCTATATCGATATAACGTATAACGTTATATACTATATCGATATAACGTATAGCGTTATATACTATATCGACATAACGTATAACGTTATATACAATGACGATATAACGTATAGCGTTATGTACTATATCGATATAACGTATAACGTTATATACTATAACGATATAACGTATAACGCCATTTACTATTACTATATATCGTATAACGTTATATACTATTACGATATAACGTATAACGTTATATACTATGACGATATAACGTATAACGTTATGTAGTATTACGATATATCGTATAACGTTATATACTATTACGATATCACGTATAACGTTATATACTATAACGATATCACGTATAACGTTATATACTATTACGATATAACGTATAACGCCATTTACTATTACTATATATCGTATAACGTTATATACTATTACGATATAACGTATAACGTTATATACTATGACGATATAACGTATAACGTTATGTAGTATTACGATATATCGTATAACGTTATATACTATTACGATATCACGTATAACGTTATATACTATAACGATATCACGTATAACGTTATATACTATAACGATATAACGTATAACGTTATATACTATAACGATGTAACGTATAACGTTATATACTATAACGATGTAACGTATAACGTTATATACTATAACGATGTAACGTATAACGTTATATAATATATCGATATAACGTATAACGTTATATACTATAACGATATCACGTATAACGTTATATACTATAACGATATAACGTATAGCGTTATATACTATAACGATGTAACGTATAACGTTATATACTATAACGATGTAACGTGTAACGTTATATACTATAACGATATAACGTATAACGTCATATACTATTACTATATATATCGCATAACGTTATATACTATTACGATATAACGTATAACGTTATATACTATTACTATATATCGTATAACGTTATATAGTATAACGATAGCGTATAACGTTATGTAGTATTACGATATAACGTATAACGTTATATTCTATTACGATATAACGTATAACGTTATATACTATAACGATGTATCGTTTAACGTTATATACTATTACGATATAGCGTATAACGTTATGTAGTGTTACGATATAACGTATAGCGTTATATACTATATCGATATGACGTATAACGTTATATACTACTACGATATAACGTATAACGTTATATACTATAACGATGTATCGTTTAACGTTATATACTATTACGATATAGCGTATAACGTTATATACTATAACGATGTATCGTTTAACGTTATATACTATTACGATATAACGTATAACGTTATATACTATTACTATATATCGTATAACGTTATATAGTATAACGATATAGAGTATAACGTTATGTAGTATTACGATATAACGTATAGCGTTGTATACTATATCGATATAACGTATAGCGTTATGTACTATATCGATATAACGTGTAACGTTATATACTATTACTATATATCGTATAACGTTATATAGTATTACGATATAGCGTATAACGTTATGTAGTATTACGATATAGCGTATAACGTTATGTAGTATTACGATATAACGTATAGCGTTATATACTATATCGACATAACGTATAACGTTATATACAGTGACGATATAACGTATAGCGTTATGTACTATATCGATATAACGTATAACGTTATATACTATAACGATGTAACGTATAACGTTATATACTATAACGATGTAACGTATAACGTTATATACTATATCGATATAACGTATAACGTTATATACTATTACGATATAACGTATAACGTTATATACTATTACGATATAACGTATAACGTTATATACTTTTACTAAATATCGTATAACGTTATATAGTATAACGATATAGCGTATAACGTTATGTAGTGTTACGATATAACGTATAGCGTTATATACTATTACGATATAACGTATAATGTTATATACTATTACGATATAACGTATAACGTTATATACTTATACTAAATATCGTATAACGTTATATAGTATAACGATATAGCGTATAACGTTATGTAGTATTACGATATAACGTATAACGTCATATACTATATCGATATAACGTATAACGTTATATATTATAACGATATAGCGTATAACGTTATGTAGTGTTACGATATAACGTATAACGTTATATACTATAACGATGTAACGTATAACGTTATATACTATTACGATATAACGTATAACGTTATATACTATGACGATATAACGTATAACATTATGTAGTATTACGATATATCGTACAACGTTATATAGTATAACGATATAGCGTATAACGTTATGTAGTGTTACGATATAACGTATAGTGTTATATACTATATCGATATAACGTATAACGTTATATACTATAACGATGTAACGTATAACGTTATATACTATAACGATATAACGTATAACGCCATTTACTATTACTATATATCGTATAACGTTATATAGTATAACGATATAGCGTATAACGTTATATCGATATAGTATATAACGTATAGCGTTATATACTATATCGATATAACGTATAGCGTTATATACTATATCGATATAACGTATAACGTTATATACTATATCGATATAACGTATAACGTTATATACTATAACGATGTAACGTATAACGTTATATACTATTACGATATAACGTATAACGTTATATACTATTACTATATATCGTATAACGTTATATAGTATAACGATATAGCGTATAACGTTATGTAGTATTACGATATAACGTATAGCGTTATATACTATATCGATATAACGTATAGCGTTATATACTATTACTATATATCGTGTAACGTTATATAGTATAACGATATAGCGTATAACGTTATGTAGTATTACGATATAAAGTATAGCGTTATATACTATATCGATATAACGTATAACGTTATATACTATAACGATATAACGTATAACGTTATATACTATTACTATATAACGTATAACGCCATTTACTATTACTATATATCGTATAAAGTTATATACTATTACGATATAACGAATAACGTTATATACTATGACGATATAACGTATAACGTTATGTAGTATTACGATATATCGTATAACGTTATATACTATTACGATATAACGTATAACGTTATGTAGTATTACGATATAACGTATAACGTTATATACTATATCGATATAACGTATAACGTTATATACTATAACGATATCACGTATAACGTTATATACTATAACGATATAACGTATAGCGTTATATACTATAACGATGTAACGTATAACGTTATATACTATTACTATATATCGCATAACGTTATATAGTATAACGATATAGCGTATAACGTTATGTAGTATTACGATATAACGTATAGCGTTATATACTATATCGACATATCGTATAACGTTATATACAATAACGATATAACGTATAACGTTATATACTATTACGATATAACGTATAACGTTATGTAGTATTACGATATATCGTATAACGTTATATGCTATTACGATATAACGTATAACGTTATGTAGTATTACGATATAACGTATAACGGTATGTAGTATTACGATATAACGTATAACGTCATATACTATATCGATATAACGTATAACGTTATATATTATAACGATATAACGTATAACGTTATGTAGTATTACGATATAACGTATAACGTTATGTAGTATTACGATATAACGTATAACGTCATATACTATATCGATATAACGTATAACGTTATATATTATAACGATATAACGTATAACGTTATATATTATAACGATATAACGTATAACGTTATATACTATAACGATGTAACGTATTACGTCATATACTATATCGATATAACGTATAACGTTATATATTATAACGATATAACGTATAACGTTATATACTATAACGATATAACGTAGAACGTTATATACTATATCGATATAACGTATAACGTTATATACTATAACGATGTAACGTATAACGTCATATACTATATCGATATAACGTATAACGTTATGTAGTATTACGATATAACGTATAACGTTATATACTATTACGATATAACGTATAACGCCATTTACTCTTACTATATATCGTATAACGTTATATACTATTACGATATAACGTATAACGTTATATACTATATCGATATAACGTATAACGTTATATACTATAACGATATCACGTATAACGTTATATACTATAACGATATCACGTATAACGTTATATACTATAACGATATAACGTATAGCGTTATATACTATAACGATGAAACGTATAACGTTATATACTATAACGATGTAACGTGTAACGTTATATACTATAACGATATAACGTATAACGTTATATAGTATAACGATAGCGTATAACGTTATGTAGTATTACGATATAACGTATATCGTTATATACTATATCGATATAACGTATAACGTTATATACTATATCGATATAACGTATAACGTTATATACTATTACGATATAACGTATAACGTTATATACTATAACGATGTAACGTATAACGTTATATACTATAACGATATAACGTATAACGTTATGTAGTATTACGATATAACGTATAACGTTATGTGGTATTACGATATATCGTATAACGTTATGTAGTATTACGATATATCGTATAACGTTATATGCTATTACGATATAACGTATAACGTTATATGCTATATCGATATAACGTATAACGTTATATACTATTACGATATAACGTATAACGTTATGTAGTATTACGATATATCGTATAACGTTATATGCTATTACGATGTAACGTATAACGTTATATACTATATCGATATAACGTATAACGTTATATGCTATATCGATATAACGTATAACGCTATATACTATTACGATATAACGTATAACGTTATGTAGTATTACGATATATCGTATAACGTTATGTAGTATTACGATATATCGTATAACGTTATATGCTATTACGATATAACGTATAACGTTATATACTATATCGATATAACGTATAACGTTATATACTATTACTATATAATGTATAACGTTATGTAGTATTACGATATATCGTATAACGTTATATGCTATTACGATATAACGTATAACGTTATGTAGTATTACGATATAACGTATAACGGTATGTAGTATTACGATATAACGTATAACGTCATATACTATATCGATATAACGTATAACGTTATATATTATAACGATATAACGTATAACGTTATGTAGTATTACGATATAACGTATAACGTTATGTAGTATTACGATATAACGTATAACGTCATATACTATATCGATATAACGTATAACGTTATATATTATAACGATATAACGTATAACGTTATATACTATAACGATGTAACGTATAACGTCATATACTATATCGATATAACGTATAACGTTATATATTATAACGATATAACGTATAACGTTATATACTATAACGATATAACGTAGTACGTTATATACTATATCGATATAACGTATAACGTTATATACTATAACGATGTAACGTATAACGTCATATACTATATCGATATAACGTATAACGTTATGTAGTATTACGATATAACGTATAACGTTATATACTATATCGATATAACGTATAACGTTATATACTATTACGATATAACGTATAACGTTATATACTATATCGATATAACGTATAACGTTATATACTATTACTATATATCGTATAACGTTATATAGTATAGCGATATAGCGTATAACGTTATGTAGTATTACGATATAACGTATAGCGTTATATGCTATATCGATATAACGTATAACGTTATATACTATATCGATATAACGTATAGCGTTATATACTATATCGACATAACATATAACGTTATATACAATGACGATATAACGTATAGCGTTATATACTATAACGATGTATCGTTTAACGTTATATACTATTACGATATAGCGTATAACGTTATGTAGTGTTACGATATAACGTATAGCGTTATGTAGTATTACGATAAAACGTATAGCGTTATATACTATATCGACATAACGTATAACGTTATATACAGTGACGATATATCGTATAGCGTTATGTACTATATCGATATAACGTATAACGTTATATACTATTACTATATATCGTATAACGTTATATAGTATAACGATATGGCGTATAACGTTATGTAGTATTACGATATAACGTATAGCGTTATATACTATATCGATATAACGTAAAACGTTATATACTATAACGATGTAACGTATAACGTTATATACTATATCGATATAACGTATAACGTTATATACTATTACTATATATCGTATAACGTTATATAGTATAACGATATAGCGTATAACGTTATGTAGTATTACGATATAACGTATAGCGTTATATGCTATATCGATATAACGTATAACGTTATATACTATATCGATATAACGTATAGCGTTATATACTATATCGACATAACGTATAACGTTATATACAATGACGATATAACGTATAGCGTTATGTACTATATCGATATAACGTATAACGTTATATACTATAACGATATAACGTATAACGCCATTTACTATTACTATATATCGTATAACGTTATATACTATTACGATATAACGTATAACGTTATATACTATGACGATATAACGTATAACGTTATGTAGTATTACGATATATCGTATAACGTTATATACTATTACGATATCACGTATAACGTTATATACTATAACGATATCACGTATAACGTTATATACTATTACGATATAACGTATAACGCCATTTACTATTACTATATATCGTATAACGTTATATACTATTACGATATAACGTATAACGTTATATACTATGACGATATAACGTATAACGTTATGTAGTATTACGATATATCGTATAACGTTATATACTATTACGATATCACGTATAACGTTATATACTATAACGATATCACGTATAACGTTATATACTATAACGATATAACGTATAACGTTATATACTATAACGATGTAACGTATAACGTTATATACTATAACGATGTAACGTATAACGTTATATACTATAACGATGTAACGTATAACGTTATATAATATATCGATATAACGTATAACGTTATATACTATAACGATATCACGTATAACGTTATATACTATAACGATATAACGTATGGCGTTATATACTATAACGATGTAACGTATAACGTTATATACTATAACGATGTAACGTGTAACGTTATATACTATATCGATATAACGTATAACGTTATATACTATAACGATATCACGTATAACGTTATATACTATAACGATATCACGTATAACGTTATATACTATAACGATATAACGTATAGCGTTATATACTATAACGATGTAACGTATAACGTTATATACTATAACGATGTAACGTGTAACGTTATATACTATAACGATATAACGTATAACGTCATATACTATTACTATATATATCGCATAACGTTATATACTATTACGATATAACGTATAACGTTATATACTATTACTATATATCGTATAACGTTATATAGTATAACGATAGCGTATAACGTTATGTAGTATTACGATATAACGTATAACGTTATATTCTATTACGATATAACGTATAACGTTATATACTATAACGATGTATCGTTTAACGTTATATACTATTACGATATAGCGTATAACGTTATGTAGTGTTACGATATAACGTATAGCGTTATATACTATATCGATATGACGTATAACGTTATATACTACTACGATATAACGTATAACGTTATATACTATAACGATGTATCGTTTAACGTTATATACTATTACGATATAGCGTATAACGTTATATACTATAACGATGTATCGTTTAACGTTATATACTATTACGATATAACGTATAACGTTATATACTATTACTATATATCGTATAACGTTATATAGTATAACGATATAGAGTATAACGTTATGTAGTATTACGATATAACGTATAGCGTTATATACTATATCGATATAACGTATAGCGTTATGTACTATATCGATATAACGTGTAACGTTATATACTATTACTATATATCGTATAACGTTATATAGTATTACGATATAGCGTATAACGTTATGTAGTATTACGATATAGCGTATAACGTTATGTAGTATTACGATATAACGTATAGCGTTATATACTATATCGACATAACGTATAACGTTATATACAGTGACGATATAACGTATAGCGTTATGTACTATATCGATATAACGTATAACGTTATATACTATAACGATATAACGTATAACGTTATATACTATAACGATATAACGTATAACGTTATATACTATAACGATATAACGTATAACGTTATATACTATTACTATATAACGTATAACGTTATATACTATTACGATATAACGTCTAACGTTATATACTATTACTATATATCGTATAACGTTATATAGTATAACGATATAGCGTATAACGTTATATACTATAACGATGTAACGTTTAACGTTATATACTATTACGATATAACGTATAACGTTATATACTATTACTATATATCGTATAACGTTATATAGTAAATCGATGTAACGTATAACGTTATGTTGTATTACGATATATCGTATAACGTTATATACTATTACGATATAACGTAAAACGTTATGTAGTATTACGATATAACGTATAACGTTATATACTATAACGATATCACGTATAACGTTATATACTATAACGATATAACGTATAACGTTATATACTATAACGATGTAACGTATAACGTTATATACTATAACGATGTAACGTATAACGTTATATACTATATCGATATAACGTATAACGTTATATACTATTACGATATAACGTATAACGTTATATACTATTACGATATAACGTATAACGTTATATACTTTTACTAAATATCGTATAACGTTATATAGTATAACGATATAGCGTATAACGTTATGTAGTGTTACGATATAACGTATAGCGTTATATACTATTACGATATAACGTATAATGTTATATACTATTACGATATAACGTATAACGTTATATACTTATACTAAATATCGTATAACGTTATATAGTATAACGATATAGCGTATATCGTTATGTAGTATTACGATATAACGTATAACGTCATATACTATATCGATATAACGTATAACGTTATATATTATAACGATATAGCGTATAACGTTATGTAGTGTTACGATATAACGTATAACGTTATATACTATAACGATGTAACGTATAACGTTATATACTATTACGATATAACGTATAACGTTATATACTATGACGATATAACGTATAACATTATGTAGTATTACGATATATCGTACAACGTTATATAGTATAACGATATAGCGTATAACGTTATGTAGTGTTACGATATAACGTATAGTGTTATATACTATATCGATATAACGTATAACGTTATATACTATAACGATGTAACGTATAACGTTATATACTATAACGATATAACGTATAACGCCATTTACTATTACTATATATCGTATAACGTTATATAGTATAACGATATAGCGTATAACGTTATATCGATATAGTATATAACGTATAGCGTTATATACTATATCGATATAACGTATAGCGTTATATACTATATCGATATAACGTATAACGTTATATACTATATCGATATAACGTATAACGTTATATACTATAACGATGTAACGTATAACGTTATATACTATTACGATATAACGTATAACGTTATATACTACTACTATATATCGTATAACGTTATATAGTATAACGATATAGCGTATAACGTTATGTAGTATTACGATATAACGTATAGCGTTATATACTATATCGATATAACGTATAGCGTTATATACTATTACTATATATCGTGTAACGTTATATAGTATAACGATATAGCGTATAACGTTATGTAGTATTACGATATAAAGTATAGCGTTATATACTATATCGATATAACGTATAACGTTATATACTATAACGATATAACGTATAACGTTATATACTATTACCATATAACGTATAACGCCATTTACTATTACTATATATCGTATAAAGTTATATACTATTACGATATAACGAATAACGTTATATACTATGACGATATAACGTATAACGTTATGTAGTATTACGATATATCGTATAACGTTATATACTATTACGATATAACGTATAACGTTATGTAGTATTACGATATAACGTATAACGTTATATACTATATCGATATAACGTATAACGTTATATACTATAACGATATCACGTATAACGTTATATACTATAACGATATAACGTATAGCGTTATATACTATAACGATGTAACGTATAACGTTATATACTATTACTATATATCGCATAACGTTATATAGTATAACGATATAGCGTATAACGTTATGTAGTATTACGATATAACGTATAGCGTTATATACTATATCGACATATCGTATAACGTTATATACAATAACGATATAACGTATAACGTTATATACTATTACGATATAACGTATAACGTTATGTAGTATTACGATATATCGTATAACGTTATATGCTATTACGATATAACGTATAACGTTATGTAGTATTACGATATAACGTATAACGGTATGTAGTATTACGATATAACGTATAACGTCATATACTATATCGATATAACGTATAACGTTATATATTATAACGATATAACGTATAACGTTATGTAGTATTACGATATAACGTATAACGTTATGTAGTATTACGATATAACGTATAACGTCATATACTATATCGATATAACGTATAACGTTATATATTATAACGATATAACGTATAACGTTATATATTATAACGATATAACGTATAACGTTATATACTATAACGATGTAACGTATAACGTCATATACTATATCGATATAACGTATAACGTTATATATTATAACGATATAACGTATAACGTTATATACTATAACGATATAACGTAGAACGTTATATACTATATCGATATAACGTATAACGTTATATACTATAACGATGTAACGTATAACGTCATATACTATATCGATATAACGTATAACGTTATGTAGTATTACGATATAACGTATAACGTTATATACTATTACGATATAACGTATAACGCCATTTACTCTTACTATATATCGTATAACGTTATATACTATTACGATATAACGTATAACGTTATATACTATGACGATATAACGTATAACGTTATGTAGTATTACGATATATGGTATAACGTTATATACTATTACGATATCACGTATAACGTTATATACTATAACGATATCACGTATAACGTTATATACTATAACGATATAACGTATAGCGTTATATACTATAACGATGTAACGTATAACGTTATATACTATAACGATGTAACGTGTAACGTTATATACTATATCGATATAACGTATAACGTTATATACTATATCGATATAACGTATAACGTTATATACTATAACGATATCACGTATAACGTTATATACTATAACGATATCACGTATAACGTTATATACTATAACGATATAACGTATAGCGTTATATACTATAACGATGAAACGTATAACGTTATATACTATAACGATGTAACGTGTAACGTTATATACTATAACGATATAACGTATAACGTTATATAGTATAACGATAGCGTATAACGTTATGTAGTATTACGATATAACGTATATCGTTATATACTATATCGATATAACGTATAACGTTATATACTATATCGATATAACGTATAACGTTATATACTATAACGATGTAACGTGTAACGTTATATACTATAACGATATAACGTATAACGTTATATAGTATAACGATAGCGTATAACGTTATGTAGTATTACGATATAACGTATATCGTTATATACTATATCGATATAACGTATAACGTTATATACTATATCGATATAACGTATAACGTTATATACTATTACGATATAACGTATAACGTTATATACTATAACGATGTAACGTATAACGTTATATACTATAACGATATAACGTATAACGCCATATACTATTACTATATATCGTATAACATTATATACTATTACGATATAACGTATAGCGTTATATACTATATCGGTATAACGCTATATACTATATCGATATAACGTATAACGTTATATACTATTACTATATATCGTATAACGTTATATAGTATAACGATAGCGTATAACGTTATGTAGTATTACGATATAACGTATATCGTTATATACTATATCGATATAACGTATAACGTTATATACTATATCGGTATAACGCTATATACTATATCGATATAACGCATAACGTTATATACTATTACGATATAACGTATAACGTTATATACTATAACGATGTAACGTATAACGTTATATACTATAACGATATAACGTATAACGCCATATACTATTACTATATATCGTATAACATTATATACTATTACGATATAACGTATAGCGCTATATACTACATCGATATAACGTATAGCGTTATGTACTATATCGATATAACGTGTAACGTTATATACTATCACTATATATCGTATAACGTTATATAGTATAACGATATAGCGTATAACGTTATGTAGTATTACGATATAACGTATAGCGTTATATACTATATCAACATAACGTATAACGTTATATACAGTGACGATATAACGTATAGCGTCATGTACTATATCGATATAACGTATAACGTTATATACTATTACTATATATCGTATAACGTTATATAGTATAACGATTATGGCGTATAACGTTATGTAGTATTACGATATAACGTATAGCGTTATATACTATATCGATATAACGTAAAACGTTATATACTATATCGATACAACGTATACCGTTATATACTATAACGATATAACGTATAACGTTATATACTATAACGATATAACGTATAACGTTATATACTATAACGATATAACGTATAACGTTATATGCTATAATGATATAACGTATAACGTTATATACTATTACGATATAACGTATAACATTATGTAGTATTACGATATATCGTACAACGTTATATAGTATAACGATATAGCGTATAACGTTATATACTATAACGATGTAACGTATAACGTTATATACTATTACGATATAACGTATAACGTTATATACTATGACGATATAACGTATAACATTATGTAGTATTACGATATATCGTACAACGTTATATAGTATAACGATATAGCGTATAACGTTATGTAGTGTTACGATATAACGTATAGCGTTATATACTATATCGATATAACGTTATACGCTATATCGTTATACTATATAACGTTATACGATATATAGTAATAGTAAATGGCGTTATAATGGCGTATAGCGTTATATACTATATCGATATAACGTATAACGTTATATACTATATCGATATAACGTATAACGTTATATACTATAACGATGTAACGTATAACGTTATATACTATTACGATATAACGTATAACGTTATATACTATTACTATATATCGTATAACGTTATATAGTATAACGATATAGCGTATAACGTTATATACTATTACGATATAACGTATAACGTTATATACTATTACTATATATCGTATAACGTTATATAGTATAACGATATATCGTATAACGTTATGTAGTATTACGATATAACGTATAGCGTTATATACTATATCGATATAACGTATAGCGTTATATACTATTACTATATATCGTGTAACGTTATATAGTATAACGATATAGCGTATAACGTTATGTAGTATTACGATATAAAGTATAGCGTTATATAATATATCGATATAACGTATAACGTTATATACTATAACGATATAACGTATAACGTTATATACTATTACCATATAACGTATAACATTATATACTATTACTATATATCGTATAACGTTATATAGTATAACGATATAGCGTATAACGTTATGTAGTATTACGATATAACGTATAGCGTTATATACTATATCGATATAACGTATAACGTTATATACTATATCGATATAACGTATAACGTTATATTCTATTACGATATAACGTATAACGTTATATACTATAACGATGTATCGTTTAACGTTATATACTATTACGATATAGCGTATAACGTTATGTAGTGTTACGATATAACGTATAGCGTTATATACTATATCGATATGACGTACAACGTTATATACTACTACGATATAACGTATAACGTTATATACTATAACGATGTATCTTTTAACGTTATATACTATTACGATATAACGTATAACGTTATGTAGTATTACGATATAACGTATAGCGTTATATACTATATCGATATAACGTATAACGTTATGTACTATTACTATATATCGTATAACGTTATATAGTATAACGATATAGCGTATAACGTTATGTAGTATTACGATATAACGTATAGCGTTATATACTATATCGATATAACGTATAGCGTTATATACTATTACTATATATCGTGTAACGTTATATAGTATAACGATATAGCGTATAACGTTATGTAGTATTACGATATAAAGTATAGCGTTATATACTATATCGATATAACGTATAACGTTATATACTATAACGATATAACGTATAACGTTATATACTATTACCATATAACGTATAACGCCATTTACTATTACTATATATCGTATAAAGTTATATACTATTACGATATAACGAATAACGTTATATACTATGACGATATAACGTATAACGTTATGTAGTATTACGATATATCGTATAACGTTATATACTATTACGATATAACGTATAACGTTATGTAGTATTACGATATAACGTATAACGTTATATACTATATCGATATAACGTATAACGTTATATACTATAACGATATCACGTATAACGTTATATACTATAACGATATAACGTATAGCGTTATATACTATAACGATGTAACGTATAACGTTATATACTATTACTATATATCGTATAACGTTATATAGTATAACGATATAGCGTATAACGTTATGTAGTATTACGATATAACGTATAGCGTTATATACTATATCGACATATCGTACAACGTTATATACAATAACGATATAACGTATAGCGTTATATACTATATCGATATAACGTATAACGTTATATACTATTACTATATATCGTATAACGTTATATAGTATAACGATATAGCGTATAACGTTATGTAGTATTACGATATAACGTATAGCGTTATATACTATATCGATATAACGTATAACGTTATACACTATATCTATATAACGTATAACGTTATATACTATAACGATGTAACGTATAACGTTATATACTATATCGATATAACGTATAACGTTATATACTATATCGATATAACGTATAACGTTATATACTATTACGATATAACGTATAACGTTATGTAGTATTACGATATATCGTATAACGTTATATGCTATTACGATATAACGTATAACGTTATGTAGTATTACGATATAACGTATAACGGTATGTAGTATTACGATATAACGTATAACGTCATATACTATATCGATATAACGTATAACGTTATATATTATAACGATATAACGTATAACGTTATGTAGTATTACGATATAACGTATAACGTTATGTAGTATTACGATATAACGTATAACGTCATATACTATATCGATATAACGTATAACGTTATATATTGTAACGATATAACGTATAACGTTATATACTATAACGATGTAACGTATAACGTCATATACTATATCGATATAACGTATAACGTTATATATTATAACGATATAACGTATAACGTTATATACTATAACGATATAACGTACAACGTTATATACTATATCGATATAACGTATAACGTTATATACTATAACGATGTAACGTATAACGTCATATACTATATCGATATAACGTATAACGTTATGTAGTATTACGATATAACGTATAACGTTATATACTATTACGATATAACGTATAACGCCATTTACTATTACTATATATCGTATAACGTTATATACTATTACGATATAACGTATAACGTTATATACTATGACGATATAACGTATAACGTTATGTAGTATTACGATATATCGTATAACGTTATATACTATTACGATATCACGTATAACGTTATATACTATAACGATATCACGTATAACGTTATATACTATAACGATATAACGTATAGCGTTATATACTATAACGATGTAACGTATAACGTTATATACTATAACGATGTAACGTGTAACGTTATATACTATATCGATATAACGTATAACGTTATATACTATAACGATATCACGTATAACGTTATATACTATAACGATATAACGTACAACGTTATATACTATATCGATATAACGTATAACGTTATATACTATAACGATGTAACGTATAACGTTATATACTATAACGATATAACGTATAACGCCATATACTATTACTATATATCGTATAACATTATATACTATTACGATATAACGTATAGCGTTATATACTATATCGGTATAACGCTATATACTATATCGATATAACGTATAACGTTATATACTATTACTATATATCGTATAACGTTATATTGTATAACGATAGCGTATAACGTTATGTAGTATTACGATATAACGTATATCGTTATATACTATATCGATATAACGTATAACGTTATATACTATATCGGTATAACGCTATATACTATATCGATATAACGTATAACGTTATATACTATTACGATATAACGTATAACGTTATATACTATAACAATGTAACGTATAACGTTATATACTATAACGATATAACGTATAACGCCATATACTATTACTATATATCGTATAACATTATATACTATTACGATATAACGTATAGCGCTATATACTACATCGATATAACGTATAGCGTTATGTACTATATCGATATAACGTGTAACGTTATATACTATCACTATATATCGTATAACGTTATATAGTATAACGATATAGCGTATAACGTTATGTAGTATTACGATATAACGTATAGCGTTATATACTATATCAACATAACGTATAACGTTATATACAGTGACGATATAACGTATAGCGTCATGTACTATATCGATATAACGTATAACGTTATATACTATTACTATATATCGTATAACGTTATATAGTATAACGATATGGCGTATAACGTTATGTAGTATTACGATATAACGTATAGCGTTATATACTATATCGATATAACGTAAAACGTTATATACTATATCGATACAACGTATACCGTTATATACTATAACGATATAACGTATAACGTTATATACTATAACGATATAACGTATAACGTTATATACTATAACGATATAACGTATAACGTTATATGCTATAATGATATAACGTATAACGTTATATACTATTACGATATAACGGATAATGTTATATACTATTTCAATATAACGTATAACGTTATATACTATAACGATGTAACGTTTTACGTTATATACTATTACGATATAACGTATAACGTTATATACTATTACTATATATCGTATAACGTTATATAGTATAACGATATAGCGTATAACGTTATGTAGTATTACGATATAACGTATAGCGTTATATACTATATCGACATAACGTATAACGTTATATACAATGACGATATAACGTATAACGTTATATTCTATTACGATATAACGTATAACGTTATATACTATTACGATATAACGTATAACGTTATATACTATGACGATATAACGTATAACATTATGTAGTATTACGATATATCGTACAACGTTATATAGTATAACGATATAGCGTATAACGTTATATACTATAACGATGTAACGTATAACGTTATATACTATTACGATATAACGTATAACGTTATATACTATGACGATATAACGTATAACATTATGTAGTATTACGATATATCGTACAACGTTATATAGTATAACGATATAGCGTATAACGTTATGTAGTGTTACGATATAACGTATAGTGTTATATACTATATCGATATAACGTATAACGTTATATACTATAACGATGTAACGTATAACGTTATATACTATAACGATATAACGTATAACGCCATTTACTATTACTATATATCGTATAACGTTATATAGTATAACGATATAGCGTATAACGTTATATCGATATAGTATATAACGTATAGCGTTATATACTATATCGATATAACGTATAGCGTTATATACTATATCGATATAACGTATAACGTTATATACTATATCGATATAACGTATAACGTTATATACTATAACGATGTAACGTATAACGTTATATGCTATTACGATATAACGTATAACGTTATATACTATTACTATATATCGTATAACGTTATATAGTATAACGATATAGCGTATAACGTTATATACTATTACGATATAACGTATAACGTTATATACTATTACTATATATCGTATAACGTTATATAGTATAACGATATAGCGTATAACGTTATGTAGTATTACGATATAACGTATAGCGTTATATACTATATCGATATAACGTATAGCGTTATATACTATTACTATATATCGTGTAACGTTATATAGTATAACGATATAGCGTATAACGTTATGTAGTATTACGATATAAAGTATAGCGTTATATAATATATCGATATAACGTATAACGTTATATACTATAACGATATAACGTATAACGTTATATACTATTACCATATAACGTATAACATTATATACTATTACTATATATCGTATAACGTTATATAGTATAACGATATAGCGTATAACGTTATGTAGTATTACGATATAACGTATAGCGTTATATACTATATCGATATAACGTATAACGTTATATACTATATCGATATAACGTATAACGTTATATTCTATTACGATATAACGTATAACGTTATATACTATAACGATGTATCGTTTAACGTTATATACTATTACGATATAGCGTATAACGTTATGTAGTGTTAC
Organism: Bombus affinis; assembly: GCF_024516045.1. NCBI lineage: Eukaryota > Metazoa > Arthropoda > Insecta > Hymenoptera > Apidae > Bombus > Bombus affinis. The sequence goes on from NC_066351.1 coordinate 281,259, forward strand.
GATATAACGTATAGCGTTATATACTATATCGATATGACGTACAACGTTATATACTACTACGATATAACGTATAACGTTATATACTATAACGATGTATCTTTTAACGTTATATACTATTACGGTATAACGTATAACGTTATGTAGTATTACGATATAACGTATAGCGTTATATACTATATCGATATAACGTATAACGTTATATACTATTACTATATATCGTATAACGTTATATAGTATAACGATATAGCGTATAACGTTATGTAGTATTACGATATAACGTATAGCGTTATATACTATATCGATATAACGTATAGCGTTATGTACTATATCGATATAACGTGTAACGTTATATACTATTACTATATATCGTATAACGTTATATAGTATAACGATATAGCGTATAACGTTATGTAGTATTACGATATAGCGTATAACGTTATGTAGTATTACGATATAACGTATAGCGTTATATACTATATCGACATAACGTATAACGTTATATACAGTGACGATATAACGTATAGCGTTATGTACTATATCGATATAACGTATAACGTTATATACTATAACGATATAACGTATAACGTTATATACTATAACGATATAACGTATAACGTTATATACTATTACTATATAACGTATAACGTTATATACTATTACGATATAACGTATAACGTTATATACTATTACTATATATCGTATAACGTTATATAGTATAACGATATAGCGTATAACGTTATATACTATAACGATGTAACGTTTAACGTTATATACTATTACGATATAACGTATAACGTTATATACTATTACTATATATCGTATAACGTTATATAGTATAACGATATGGCGTATAACGTTATGTAGTATTACGATATAACGTATAGCGTTATATACTATATCGATATAACGTAAAACGTTATATACTATATCGATACAACGTATACCGTTATATACTATAACGATATAACGTATAACGTTATATACTATAACGATATAACGTATAACGTTATATACTATAACGATATAACGTATAACGTTATATGCTATAATGATATAACGTATAACGTTATATACTATTACGATATAACGTATAACATTATGTAGTATTACGATATATCGTACAACGTTATATAGTATAACGATATAGCGTATAACGTTATATACTATAACGATGTAACGTATAACGTTATATACTATTACGATATAACGTATAACGTTATATACTATGACGATATAACGTATAACATTATGTAGTATTACGATATATCGTACAACGTTATATAGTATAACGATATAGCGTATAACGTTATGTAGTGTTACGATATAACGTATAGCGTTATATACTATATCGATATAACGTTATACGCTATATCGTTATACTATATAACGTTATACGATATATAGTAATAGTAAATGGCGTTATAATGGCGTATAGCGTTATATACTATATCGATATAACGTATAACGTTATATACTATATCGATATAACGTATAACGTTATATACTATAACGATGTAACGTATAACGTTATATACTATTACGATATAACGTATAACGTTATATACTATTACTATATATCGTATAACGTTATATAGTATAACGATATAGCGTATAACGTTATATACTATTACGATATAACGTATAACGTTATATACTATTACTATATATCGTATAACGTTATATAGTATAACGATATATCGTATAACGTTATGTAGTATTACGATATAACGTATAGCGTTATATACTATATCGATATAACGTATAGCGTTATATACTATTACTATATATCGTGTAACGTTATATAGTATAACGATATAGCGTATAACGTTATGTAGTATTACGATATAAAGTATAGCGTTATATAATATATCGATATAACGTATAACGTTATATACTATAACGATATAACGTATAACGTTATATACTATTACCATATAACGTATAACATTATATACTATTACTATATATCGTATAACGTTATATAGTATAACGATATAGCGTATAACGTTATGTAGTATTACGATATAACGTATAGCGTTATATACTATATCGATATAACGTATAACGTTATATACTATATCGATATAACGTATAACGTTATATTCTATTACGATATAACGTATAACGTTATATACTATAACGATGTATCGTTTAACGTTATATACTATTACGATATAGCGTATAACGTTATGTAGTGTTACGATATAACGTATAGCGTTATATACTATATCGATATGACGTACAACGTTATATACTACTACGATATAACGTATAACGTTATATACTATAACGATGTATCTTTTAACGTTATATACTATTACGATATAACGTATAACGTTATGTAGTATTACGATATAACGTATAGCGTTATATACTATATCGATATAACGTATAACGTTATATACTATTACTATATATCGTATAACGTTATATAGTATAACGATATAGCGTATAACGTTATGTAGTATTACGATATAACGTATAGCGTTATATACTATATCGATATAACGTATAGCGTTATATACTATTACTATATATCGTGTAACGTTATATAGTATAACGATATAGCGTATAACGTTATGTAGTATTACGATATAAAGTATAGCGTTATATACTATATCGATATAACGTATAACGTTATATACTATAACGATATAACGTATAACGTTATATACTATTACCATATAACGTATAACGCCATTTACTATTACTATATATCGTATAAAGTTATATACTATTACGATATAACGAATAACGTTATATACTATGACGATATAACGTATAACGTTATGTAGTATTACGATATATCGTATAACGTTATATACTATTACGATATAACGTATAACGTTATGTAGTATTACGATATAACGTATAACGTTATATACTATATCGATATAACGTATAACGTTATATACTATAACGATATCACGTATAACGTTATATACTATAACGATATAACGTATAGCGTTATATACTATAACGATGTAACGTATAACGTTATATACTATTACTATATATCGTATAACGTTATATAGTATAACGATATAGCGTATAACGTTATGTAGTATTACGATATAACGTATAGCGTTATATACTATATCGACATATCGTATAACGTTATATACAATAACGATATAACGTATAGCGTTATATACTATATCGATATAACGTATAACGTTATATACTATTACTATATATCGTATAACGTTATATAGTATAACGATATAGCGTATAACGTTATGTAGTATTACGATATAACGTATAGCGTTATATACTATATCGATATAACGTATAACGTTATACACTATATCTATATAACGTATAACGTTATATACTATAACGATGTAACGTATAACGTTATATACTATATCGATATAACGTATAACGTTATATACTATATCGATATAACGTATAACGTTATATACTATTACGATATAACGTATAACGTTATGTAGTATTACGATATATCGTATAACGTTATATGCTATTACGATATAACGTATAACGTTATGTAGTATTACGATATAACGTATAACGGTATGTAGTATTACGATATAACGTATAACGTCATATACTATATCGATATAACGTATAACGTTATATATTATAACGATATAACGTATAACGTTATGTAGTATTACGATATAACGTATAACGTTATGTAGTATTACGATATAACGTATAACGTCATATACTATATCGATATAACGTATAACGTTATATATTGTAACGATATAACGTATAACGTTATATACTATAACGATGTAACGTATAACGTCATATACTATATCGATATAACGTATAACGTTATATATTATAACGATATAACGTATAACGTTATATACTATAACGATATAACGTACAACGTTATATACTATATCGATATAACGTATAACGTTATATACTATAACGATGTAACGTATAACGTCATATACTATATCGATATAACGTATAACGTTATGTAGTATTACGATATAACGTATAACGTTATATACTATTACGATATAACGTATAACGCCATTTACTATTACTATATATCGTATAACGTTATATACTATTACGATATAACGTATAACGTTATATACTATGACGATATAACGTATAACGTTATGTAGTATTACGATATATCGTATAACGTTATATACTATTACGATATCACGTATAACGCTTTATACTATAACGATATCACGTATAACGTTATATACTATAACGATATAACGTATAGCGTTATATACTATAACGATGTAACGTATAACGTTATATACTATAACGATGTAACGTGTAACGTTATATACTATATCGATATAACGTATAACGTTATATACTATAACGATATCACGTATAACGTTATATACTATAACGATATAACGTACAACGTTATATACTATATCGATATAACGTATAACGTTATATACTATAACGATGTAACGTATAACGTTATATACTATAACGATATAACGTATAACGCCATATACTATTACTATATATCGTATAACATTATATACTATTACGATATAACGTATAGCGTTATATACTATATCGGTATAACGCTATATACTATATCGATATAACGTATAACGTTATATACTATTACTATATATCGTATAACGTTATATAGTATAACGATAGCGTATAACGTTATGTAGTATTACGATATAACGTATATCGTTATATACTATATCGATATAACGTATAACGTTATATACTATATCGGTATAACGCTATATACTATATCGATATAACGTATAACGTTATATACTATTACGATATAACGTATAACGTTATATACTATAACAATGTAACGTATAACGTTATATACTATAACGATATAACGTATAACGCCATATACTATTACTATATATCGTATAACATTATATACTATTACGATATAACGTATAGCGCTATATACTACATCGATATAACGTATAGCGTTATGTACTATATCGATATAACGTGTAACGTTATATACTATCACTATATATCGTATAACGTTATATAGTATAACGATATAGCGTATAACGTTATGTAGTATTACGATATAACGTATAGCGTTATATACTATATCAACATAACGTATAACGTTATATACAGTGACGATATAACGTATAGCGTCATGTACTATATCGATATAACGTATAACGTTATATACTATTACTATATATCGTATAACGTTATATAGTATAACGATATGGCGTATAACGTTATGTAGTATTACGATATAACGTATAGCGTTATATACTATATCGATATAACGTAAAACGTTATATACTATATCGATACAACGTATACCGTTATATACTATAACGATATAACGTATAACGTTATATACTATAGCGATATAACGTATAACGTTATATACTATAACGATATAACGTATAACGTTATATGCTATAATGATATAACGTATAACGTTATATACTATTACGATATAACGGATAATGTTATATACTATTTCAATATAACGTATAACGTTATATACTATAACGATGTAACGTTTTACGTTATATACTATTACGATATAACGTATAACGTTATATACTATTACTATATATCGTATAACGTTATATAGTATAACGATATAGCGTATAACGTTATGTAGTATTACGATATAACGTATAGCGTTATATACTATATCGACATAACGTATAACGTTATATACAATGACGATATAACGTATAACGTTATATTCTATTACGATATAACGTATAACGTTATATACTATTACGATATAACGTATAACGTTATATACTATGACGATATAACGTATAACATTATGTAGTATTACGATATATCGTACAACGTTATATAGTATAACGATATAGCGTATAACGTTATATACTATAACGATGTAACGTATAACGTTATATACTATTACGATATAACGTATAACGTTATATACTATGACGATATAACGTATAACATTATGTAGTATTACGATATATCGTACAACGTTATATAGTATAACGATATAGCGTATAACGTTATGTAGTGTTACGATATAACGTATAGTGTTATATACTATATCGATATAACGTATAACGTTATATACTATAACGATGTAACGTATAACGTTATATACTATAACGATATAACGTATAACGCCATTTACTATTACTATATATCGTATAACGTTATATAGTATAACGATATAGCGTATAACGTTATATCGATATAGTATATAACGTATAGCGTTATATACTATATCGATATAACGTATAGCGTTATATACTATATCGATATAACGTATAACGTTATATACTATATCGATATAACGTATAACGTTATATACTATAACGATGTAACGTATAACGTTATATGCTATTACGATATAACGTATAACGTTATATACTATTACTATATATCGTATAACGTTATATAGTATAACGATATAGCGTATAACGTTATATACTATTACGATATAACGTATAACGTTATATACTATTACTATATATCGTATAACGTTATATAGTATAACGATATAGCGTATAACGTTATGTAGTATTACGATATAACGTATAGCGTTATATACTATATCGATATAACGTATAGCGTTATATACTATTACTATATATCGTGTAACGTTATATAGTATAACGATATAGCGTATAACGTTATGTAGTATTACGATATAAAGTATAGCGTTATATAATATATCGATATAACGTATAACGTTATATACTATAACGATATAACGTATAACGTTATATACTATTACCATATAACGTATAACATTATATACTATTACTATATATCGTATAACGTTATATAGTATAACGATATAGCGTATAACGTTATGTAGTATTACGATATAACGTATAGCGTTATATACTATATCGATATAACGTATAACGTTATATACTATATCGATATAACGTATAACGTTATATTCTATTACGATATAACGTATAACGTTATATACTATAACGATGTATCGTTTAACGTTATATACTATTACGATATAGCGTATAACGTTATGTAGTGTTACGATATAACGTATAGCGTTATATACTATATCGATATGACGTACAACGTTATATACTACTACGATATAACGTATAACGTTATATACTATAACGATGTATCTTTTAACGTTATATACTATTACGGTATAACGTATAACGTTATGTAGTATTACGATATAACGTATAGCGTTATATACTATATCGATATAACGTATAACGTTATATACTATTACTATATATCGTATAACGTTATATAGTATAACGATATAGCGTATAACGTTATGTAGTATTACGATATAACGTATAGCGTTATATACTATATCGATATAACGTATAGCGTTATGTACTATATCGATATAACGTGTAACGTTATATACTATTACTATATATCGTATAACGTTATATAGTATAACGATATAGCGTATAACGTTATGTAGTATTACGATATAGCGTATAACGTTATGTAGTATTACGATATAACGTATAGCGTTATATACTATATCGACATAACGTATAACGTTATATACAGTGACGATATAACGTATAGCGTTATGTACTATATCGATATAACGTATAACGTTATATACTATAACGATATAACGTATAACGTTATATACTATAACGATATAACGTATAACGTTATATACTATTACTATATAACGTATAACGTTATATACTATTACGATATAACGTATAACGTTATATACTATTACTATATATCGTATAACGTTATATAGTATAACGATATAGCGTATAACGTTATATACTATAACGATGTAACGTTTAACGTTATATACTATTACGATATAACGTATAACGTTATATACTATTACTATATATCGTATAACGTTATATAGTAAATCGATGTAACGTATAACGTTATGTAGTATTACGATATATCGTATAACGTTATATACTATTACGATATAACGTAAAACGTTATGTAGTATTACGATATAACGTATAACGTTATATACTATAACGATATCACGTATAGCGTTATATACTATAACGATATAACGTATAACGTTATATACTATAACGATGTAACGTATAACGTTATATACTATAACGATGTAACGTATAACGTTATATACTATATCGATATAACGTATAACGTTATATACTATTACGATATAACGTATAACGTTATATACTATTACGATATAACGTATAACGTTATATACTTTTACTAAATATCGTATAACGTTATATAGTATAACGATATAGCGTATAACGTTATGTAGTGTTACGATATAACGTATAGCGTTATATACTATTACGATATAACGTATAACGTTATATACTATTACGATATAACGTATAACGTTATATACTTATACTAAATATCGTATAACGTTATATAGTATAACGATATAGCGTATAACGTTATGTAGTATTACGATATAACGTATAACGTCATATACTATATCGATATAACGTATAACGTTATATATTATAACGATATAGCGTATAACGTTATGTAGTGTTACGATATAACGTATAACGTTATATACTATAACGATGTAACGTATAACGTTATATACTATTACGATATAACGTATAACGTTATATACTATGACGATATAACGTATAACATTATGTAGTATTACGATATATCGTATAACGTTATATAGTATAACGATATAGCGTATAACGTTATGTAGTGTTACGATATAACGTATAGCGTTATATACTATTACGATATAACGTATAACGTTATATACTTATACTAAATATCGTATAACGTTATATAGTATAACGATATAGCGTATAACGTTATGTAGTATTACGATATAACGTATAACGTCATATACTATATCGATATAACGTATAACGTTATATATTATAACGATATAGCGTATAACGTTATGTAGTGTTACGATATAACGTATAACGTTATATACTATAACGATGTAACGTATAACGTTATATACTATTACGATATAACGTATAACGTTATATACTATGACGATATAACGTATAACATTATGTAGTATTACGATATATCGTACAACGTTATATAGTATAACGATATAGCGTATAACGTTATGTAGTGTTACGATATAACGTATAGTGTTATATACTATATCGATATAACGTATAACGTTATATACTATAACGATGTAACGTATAACGTTATATACTATTACGATATAACGTATAACGTTATATACTATTACTATATATCGTATAACGTTATATAGTATAACGATATAGCGTATAACGTTATGTAGTATTACGATATAACGTACAGCGTTATATACTATATCGATATAACGTATAGCGTTATATACTATTACTATATATCGTGTAACGTTATATAGTATAACGATATAGCGTATAACGTTATGTAGTATTACGATATAAAGTATAGCGTTATATACTATATCGATATAACGTATAACGTTATGTAGTATTACGATATAACGTATAGCGTTATATACTATATCGATATAACGTATAACGTTATACACTATATCTATATAACGTATAACGTTATATACTATAACGATGTAACGTATAACGTTATATACTATATCGATATAACGTATAACGTTATATACTATTACTATATATCGTATAACGTTATATAGTATAACGATATAGCGTATAACGTTATGTAGTATTACGATATAACGTATAGCGTTATATACTATATCGACATATCGTATAACGTTATATACAATAACGATATAACGTATAGCGTTATGTACTATATCGATATAACGTATAACGTTATATACTATTACTATATATCGTATAACGTTATATAGTATAACGATATAGCGTATAACGTTATGTAGTATTACGATATAACGTATAGCGTTATATACCATATCGATATAACGTATAACGTTATACACTATATCTATATAACGTATAACGTTATATACTATAACGATGTAACGTATAACGTTATATACTATATCGATATAACGTATAACGTTATATACTATATCGATATAACGTATAACGTTATATACTATTACGATATAACGTATAACGTTATGTAGTATTACGATATATCGTATAACGTTATATGCTATTACGATATAACGTATAACGTTATGTAGTATTACGATATAACGTATAACGTTATGTAGTATTACGATATAACGTATAACGTCATATACTATATCGATATAACGTATAACGTTATATATTATAAGGATATAACGTATAACGTTATGTAGTATTACGATATAACGTATAACGTTATGTAGTATTACGATATAACGTATAACGTCATATACTATATCGATATAACGTATAACGTTATATATTATAACGATATAACGTATAACGTTATATACTATAACGATGTAACGTATAACGTCATATACTATATCGATATAACGTATAACGTTATATATTATAACGATATAACGTATAACGTTATATACTATAACGATATAACGTAGAACGTTATATACTATATCGATATAACGTATAACGTTATATACTATAACGATGTAACGTATAACGTCATATACTATATCGATATAACGTATAACGTTATGTAGTATTACGATATAACGTATAACGTTATATACTATTACGATATAACGTATAACGCCATTTACTATTACTATATATCGTATAACGTTATATACTATTACGATATAACGTATAACGTTATATACTATGACGATATAACGTATAACGTTATGTAGTATTACGATATATCGTATAACGTTATATACTATTACGATATCACGTATAACGTTATATACTATAACGATATCACGTATAACGTTATATACTATAACGATATAACGTATAGCGTTATATACTATAACGATGTAACGTATAACGTTATATACTATAACGATGTAACGTGTAACGTTATATACTATATCGATATAACGTATAACGTTATATACTATAACGATATCACGTATAACGTTATATACTATAACGATATCACGTATAACGTTATATACTATAACGATATAACGTATAGCGTTATATACTATAACGATGAAACGTATAACGTTATATACTATAACGATGTAACGTGTAACGTTATATACTATAACGATATAACGTATAACGTCATATACTATTACTATATATATCGCATAACGTTATATACTATTACGATATAACGTATAACGTTATATACTATTACTATATATCGTATAACGTTATATAGTATAACGATAGCGTATAACGTTATGTAGTATTACGATATAACGTATATCGTTATATACTATATCGATATAACGTATAACGTTATATACTATATCGGTATAACGCTATATACTATATCGATATAACGTATAACGTTATATACTATTACGATATAACGTATAACGTTATATACTATAACGATGTAACGTATAACGTTATATACTATAACGATATAACGTATAACGCCATATACTATTACTATATATCGTATAACATTATATACTATTACGATATAACGTATAGCGTTATATACTACATCGATACAACGTATAGCGTTATGTACTATATCGATATAACGTGTAACGTTATATACTATCACTATATATCGTATAACGTTATATAGTATAACGATATAGCGTATAACGTTATGTAGTATTACGATATAACGTATAGCGTTATATACTATATCAACATAACGTATAACGTTATATACAGTGACGAAATAACGTATAGCGTCATGTACTATATCGATATAACGTATAACGTTATATACTATTACTATATATCGTATAACGTTATATAGTATAACGATATGGCGTATAACGTTATGTAGTATTACGATATAACGTATAGCGTTATATACTATATCGATATAACGTAAAACGTTATATACTATATCGATACAACGTATACCGTTATATACTATAACGATATAACGTATAACGTTATATACTATAACGATATAACGTATAACGTTATATACTATAACGATATAACGTATAACGTTATATGCTATAATGATATAACGTATAACGTTATATACTATTACGATATAACGTATAACGTTATATACTATAACGATATAACGTATAACGTTATATGCTATAATGATATAACGTATAACGTTATATACTATTACGATATAACGTATAATGTTATATACTATTACGATATAACGTATAACGTTATATACTATTACTATATATCGTATAACGTTATATAGTATAACGATATAGCGTATAACGTTATGTAGTATTACGATATAACGTATAGCGTTATATACTATATCGACATAACGTATAACGTTATATACAATGACGATATAACGACTAGCGTTATGTACTATATCGATATAACGTATAACGTTATATACTATTACTATATATCGTATAACGTTATATAGTATAACGATATAGCGTATAACGTTATGTAGTATTACGATATAACGTATAGCGTTATATACTATATCGATATAAAGTAAAACGTTATATACTATAACGATGTAACGTATAACGTTATATACTATATCGATATAACGTATAACGTTATATACTATTACTATATATCGTATAACGTTATATAGTATAACGATATAGCGTATAACGTTATGTACTATTACGATATAACGTATAGCGTTATATACTATATCGACATAACGTATAACGTTATATACTATTACTATATATCGTATAACGTTATATAGTATAACGATATAGCGTATAACGTTATGTAGTATTACGATATAACGTATAGCGTTATATGCTATATCGATATAACGTATAACGTTATATACTATATCGATATAACGTATAACGTTATATACTATAACGATGTAACGTATAACGTTATATACTATATCGATATAACGTATAACGTTATATACTATTACTATATATTGTATAACGTTATATAGTATAACGATATAGCGTATAACGTTATGTAGTGTTACGATATAACGTATAGCGTTATATACTATATCGATATAACGTATAGCGTTATATACTATATCGATATAACGTATAACGTTATATACTATAACGATGTATCGTTTAACGTTATATACTATTACGATATAGCGTAAAACGTTATGTAGTGTTACGATATAACGTATGGCGTTATATACTATATCGATATAACGTATAACGTTATATACTACTACGATATAACGTATAACGTTATATACTACTACGATATAACGTATAACGTTATATACTATAACGATGTAACGTTTAACGTTATATACTATTACGATATAGCGTATAACGTTATATACTATTACGATATAACGTATAACGTTATATACTATATCGATATAACGTATAACGTTATATACTACTACGATATAACGTATAACGTTATATACTATAACGATGTAACGTTTAACGTTATATACTATTACGATATAACGTATAACGTTATGTAGTATTACGATATAACGTATAACGTCATATACTATATCGATATAACGTATAACGTTATATATTATAACGATATAGCGTATAACGTTATGTAGTGTTACGATATAACGTATAGCGTTATATACTATATCGATATAACGTATAACGTTATATACTATTACGATATAACGTATAACGTTATGTAGTATTACGATATATCGTATAACGTTATATGCTATTACGATATAGCGTATAACGTTATGTAGTGTTACGATATAACGTATAGTGTTATATACTATATCGATATAACGTATAACGTTATATACTATAACGATGTAACGTATAACGTTATATACTGTAACGATATAACGTATAACGCCATTTACTATTACTATATATCGTATAACGTTATATAGTATAACGATATAGCGTATAACGTTATATACTATTACGATATAACGTATAACGTTATATACTATTACGATATAACGTATAACGTTATATACTTATACTAAATATCGTATAACGTTATATAGTATAACGATATAGCGTATAACGTTATGTAGTGTTACGATATAACGTATAGCGTTATATACTATATCGATATAACGTATAGCGTTATGTACTATATCGATATAACGTATAACGTTATATACTATTACTATATATCGTATAACGTTATATACTATTACTATATATCGTATAACGTTATATAGTATAACGATATGGCGTATAACGTTATATAGTATAACGATATAGCGTATAACGTTATGTAGTATTACGATATAAAGTATAGCGTTATATACTATAACGATGTAACGTATAACGTTATATACTATAACGATATAACGTATAACGCCATTTACTATTACTATATATCGTATAACGTTATATACTATTACGATATAACGTATAACGTTATATACTATGACGATATAACGTATAACGTTATGTAGTATTACGAGATATCGTATAACGTTATATACTATTACGATATAACGTATAACGTTATGTAGTATTACGATATAACGTATAACGTTATATACTATATCGATATAACGTATAACGTTATATACTATAACGATATCACGTATAACGTTATATACTATAACGATATAACGTATTGCGTTATATACTATAACGATGTAACGTATAACGTTATATACTGTAACGATGTAACGTGTAACGTTATATACTATAACGATATAACGTATAACGTCATATACTATTACTATATATATCGTATAACGTTATATACTATTACGATATAACATATAACGTTATATACTATTATTATATATCGTATAACGTTATATAGTATAACGATATAGCGTATAACGTTATGTAGTAATACGATATAACGTATAGCGTTATATACTATATCGATATAACGTATAACGTTATATACTATTATTATATATCGTATAACGTTATATAGTATAACGATATAGCGTATAACGTTATGTAGTATTACGATATAACGTATAGCGTTATATACTATATCGATATAACGTATAGCGTTATGTACTATATCGATATAACGTATAACGTTATATACTATTACTATATATCGTATAACGTTATATAGTATAACGATATAGCGTATAACGTTATGTAGTATTACGATATAGCGTATAACGTTATGTAGTATTACGATATAACGTATAGCGTTATATACTATTACTATATATCGTATAACGTTATATAGTATAACGATATAGCGTATAACGTTATGTAGTATTACGATATAACGTATAGCGTTATATACTATATCGATATAACGTAAAACGTTATATACTATATCGATACAACGTATACCGTTATATACTATAACGATATAACGTATAACGTTATATACTATAACGATATAACGTATAACGTTATATACTATAACGATATAACGTATAACGTTATATGCTATAATGATATAACGTATAACGTTATATACTATTACGATATAACGTATAACGTTATATACTATAACGATATAACGTATAACGTTATATGCTATAATGATATAACGTATAACGTTATATACTATTACGATATAACGTATAATGTTATATACTATTACGATATAACGTATAACGTTATATACTATTACTATATATCGTATAACGTTATATAGTATAACGATATAGCGTATAACGTTATGTAGTATTACGATATAACGTATAGCGTTATATACTATATCGACATAACGTATAACGTTATATACAATGACGATATAACGACTAGCGTTATGTACTATATCGATATAACGTATAACGTTATATACTATTACTATATATCGTATAACGTTATATAGTATAACGATATAGCGTATAACGTTATGTAGTATTACGATATAACGTATAGCGTTATATACTATATCGATATAAAGTAAAACGTTATATACTATAACGATGTAACGTATAACGTTATATACTATATCGATATAACGTATAACGTTATATACTATTACTATATATCGTATAACGTTATATAGTATAACGATATAGCGTATAACGTTATGTACTATTACGATATAACGTATAGCGTTATATACTATATCGACATAACGTATAACGTTATATACTATTACTATATATCGTATAACGTTATATAGTATAACGATATAGCGTATAACGTTATGTAGTATTACGATATAACGTATAGCGTTATATGCTATATCGATATAACGTATAACGTTATATACTATATCGATATAACGTATAACGTTATATACTATAACGATGTAACGTATAACGTTATATACTATATCGATATAACGTATAACGTTATATACTATTACTATATATTGTATAACGTTATATAGTATAACGATATAGCGTATAACGTTATGTAGTGTTACGATATAACGTATAGCGTTATATACTATATCGATATAACGTATAGCGTTATATACTATATCGATATAACGTATAACGTTATATACTATAACGATGTATCGTTTAACGTTATATACTATTACGATATAGCGTAAAACGTTATGTAGTGTTACGATATAACGTATGGCGTTATATACTATATCGATATAACGTATAACGTTATATACTACTACGATATAACGTATAACGTTATATACTACTACGATATAACGTATAACGTTATATACTATAACGATGTAACGTTTAACGTTATATACTATTACGATATAGCGTATAACGTTATATACTATTACGATATAACGTATAACGTTATATACTATATCGATATAACGTATAACGTTATATACTACTACGATATAACGTATAACGTTATATACTATAACGATGTAACGTTTAACGTTATATACTATTACGATATAACGTATAACGTTATGTAGTATTACGATATAACGTATAACGTCATATACTATATCGATATAACGTATAACGTTATATATTATAACGATATAGCGTATAACGTTATGTAGTGTTACGATATAACGTATAGCGTTATATACTATATCGATATAACGTATAACGTTATATACTATTACGATATAACGTATAACGTTATGTAGTATTACGATATATCGTATAACGTTATATGCTATTACGATATAGCGTATAACGTTATGTAGTGTTACGATATAACGTATAGTGTTATATACTATATCGATATAACGTATAACGTTATATACTATAACGATGTAACGTATAACGTTATATACTGTAACGATATAACGTATAACGCCATTTACTATTACTATATATCGTATAACGTTATATAGTATAACGATATAGCGTATAACGTTATATACTATTACGATATAACGTATAACGTTATATACTATTACGATATAACGTATAACGTTATATACTTATACTAAATATCGTATAACGTTATATAGTATAACGATATAGCGTATAACGTTATGTAGTGTTACGATATAACGTATAGCGTTATATACTATATCGATATAACGTATAGCGTTATGTACTATATCGATATAACGTATAACGTTATATACTATTACTATATATCGTATAACGTTATATACTATTACTATATATCGTATAACGTTATATAGTATAACGATATGGCGTATAACGTTATATAGTATAACGATATAGCGTATAACGTTATGTAGTATTACGATATAAAGTATAGCGTTATATACTATAACGATGTAACGTATAACGTTATATACTATAACGATATAACGTATAACGCCATTTACTATTACTATATATCGTATAACGTTATATACTATTACGATATAACGTATAACGTTATATACTATGACGATATAACGTATAACGTTATGTAGTATTACGAGATATCGTATAACGTTATATACTATTACGATATAACGTATAACGATATGTAGTATTACGATATAACGTATAACGTTATATACTATATCGATATAACGTATAACGTTATATACTATAACGATATCACGTATAACGTTATATACAATGACGATATAACGTATAGCGTTATGTACTATATCGATATAACGTATAACGTTATATACTATTACTATATATCGTATAACGTTATATAGTATAACGATATGGCGTATAACGTTATATACTATAACGATGTAACGTTTTACGTTATATACTATTACGATATAACGTATAACGTTATATACTATTACTATATATCGTATAACGTTATATAGTATAACGATATAGCGTATAACGTTATGTAGTATTACGATATAACGTATAGCGTTATATACTATATCGACATAACGTATAACGTTATATACAATGACGATATAACGTATAGCGTTATGTACTATATCGATATAACGTATAACGTTATATAATATTACTATATATCGTATAACGTTATATAGTATAACGATATAGCGTATAACGTTATGTAGTATTACGATATAACGTATAGCGTTATATACTATATCGATATAACGTATAACGTTATATACTATATCGATATAACGTATAACGTTATATACTATAAAGATGTAACGTATAACGTTATATACTATATCGATATAACGTATAACGTTATATACTATTACTATATATCGTATAACGTTATATAGTATAACGATATAGCGTATAACGTTGTATACTATAACGATATAACGTATGACGCCATTTACTATTACTCTATATCGTATAACGTTACATACTATTACGATATAACGTATAACGTTATATACTATGACGATATAACGTATAACATTATGTAGTATTACGATATATCGTATAACGTTATATAGTATAACGATATAGCGTATAACGTTATGTAGTATTACGATATAACGTATAGCGTTATATACTATATCGACATAACGTATAACGTTATATACAATGACGATATAACGTATAGCGTTATGTACTATATCGATATAACGTATAACGGTATATACTATTACTATATACCGTATAACGTTATATAGTATAACGATATAGCGTATAACGTTATATACTATAACGATATAACGTATAACGTTATATACTATTACGATATAACGTATAATGTTATATACTATTTCGATATAACGTATAACGTTATATACTATAACGATGTAACGTATAACGTTATATACTATAACGATATAACGTATAACGCCATTTACTATTACTATATATCGTACGACGTTATATACTATTACGATATAACGTATAACGTTATATACTACGACGATATAACGTATAACATTATGTAGTATTACGATATATCGTATAACGTTATATACTATAACGATATAACGTATAACGTTATATACTATAACGATGTAACGTGTAACGTTATATACTATAACGATATAGCGTATAACGTTATATACTATAACGATATAACGTATAATGTTATATACTATTACGATATAACGTATAATGTTATATACTATTTCGATATAACGTATAACGTTATGTACTATTATTATATATGGTATAACGTTATATAGTATAACGATATAGCGTATAACGTTATGTAGTATTACGATAAAAAGTATAGCGTTATATACTATAACGATGTAACGTATAACGTTATATACTATAACGATATAACGTATAACGCCATTTACTATTAATATATATCGTATAACGTTATATACTATTACGATATAACGTATAACGTTATGTAGTATTACGATATAACGTATAACGTTATATACTATATCGATATAACGTATAACGTTATATACTATAACGATATCACGTATAACGTTATATACTATAACGATATAACGTATTGCGTTATATAATATAACGATGTAACGTATAACGTTATATACTGTAACGATGTAACGTGTAACGTTATATACTATAACGATATAACGTATAACGTCATATACTATTACTATATATATCGTATAACGTTATATACTATTACGATATAACGTATAACGTTATATACTATTACTATATATCGTATAACGTTATATAGTATAACGATATAGCGTATAACGTTATGTAGTATTACGATATAACGTATAGCGTTATATACTATATCGATATAACGTATAACGTTATATACTATATCGGTATAACGTTATATACTATATCGATATAACGTGTAACGCCATATACTATTACTATATATCGTATAACGTTATATACTATTACGATATAACGTACAACGTTATATACTATGAGGATATAACGTATAGCGTTATATACTATATCGATATAACGTATGGCGTTATGTACTATATCGATATAACGTATAACGTTATATACTATTACTATATATCGTATAACGTTATATAGTATAACGATATAGCGTATAACGTTATGTAGTATTACGATATAGCGTATAACGTTATGTAGTATTACGATATAACGTATAGCGTTATATACTATATCGACATAACGTATAACGTTATATACAATGACGATATAACGTATAGCGTTATGTACTATATCGATATAACGTATAACGTTATATACTATTACTATATATCGTATAACGTTATATAGTATAACGATATGGCGTATAACGTTATGTAGTATTACGATATAACGTATAGCGTTATATACTATATCGATATAACGTAAAACGTTATCTACTATATCGATATAACGTATAACGTTATATACTATAACGATATAACGTATAAAGTTATATACTATAACGATATAGCGTATAACGTTATATACTATAACGATATAACGTATAACGTTATATACTATTACGATATAACGTATAATGTTATATACTATGACGATATAACGTATAACATTATGTAGTATTATGATATATCGTATAACGTTATATAGTATAACGATATAGCGTATCACGTTATGTAGTATTACGATATAACGTATAGCGTTATATACTATATCGACATAACGTATAACGTTATATACAATGACGATAAAACGTATAGCGTTATGTACTATATCGATATAACGTATAACGTTATATACTATTACTATATATCGTATAACGTTATATAGTATAACGATATAGCGTATAACGTTATGTAGTATTACGATATAAAGTATAGCGTTATATACTATATCGATATAACGTATAACGTTATATACTGTAACGATGTAACGTATAACGTTATATACTATAACGATATAACGTATAACGCCATTTACTATTACTATATATCGTATAAAGTTATATACTATTACGATATAACGTATAACGTTATATACTATTACGATATAACGTATAACGTTATATACTATTACTATATATCGTATAATGTTATATAGTATAACGATATAGCGTATAACGTTATGTAGTATTACGATATAACGTATAGCGTTATATACTATATCGATATAACGTATAACGTTATATAGTATTACGATATAACGTATAATGTTATATACTATATCGATATAACGCATAACGTTATATACTATAACGATGTAACGTATAACGTTATATACTATAACGATATAACGTATGACGCCATTTACTATTACTATATATCGTATAAAGTTATATACTATTACGATATAACGTATAACGTTATATACTATTACGATATAACGTATAACGTTATATACTATTACTATATATCGTATAACGTTATATAGTATAACGATATAGCGTATAACGTTATGTAGTATTACGATATAACGTATAGCGTTATATACTATATCGACATAACGTATAACGTTATATACAATGACGATATAACGTATAGCGTTATGTACTATATCGATATAACGTATAACGTTATATAATATTACTATATATCGTATAACGTTATATAGTATAACGATATAGCGTATAACGTTATATACTATAACGATATAGCGTATAACGTTATATACTATTACGATATAACGTATAATGTTATATACTATTTCGATATAACGCATAACGTTATATACTATAACGATGTAACGTATAACGTTATATACTATAACGATATAACGTATGACGCCATTTACTATTACTATATATCGTATAACGTTATATACTATTACGATATAACGTATAACGTTATATACTATGACGATATAACGTATAACATTATGTAGTATTATGATATATCGTATAACGTTATATAGTATAACGATATAGCGTATAACGTTATGTAGTATTACGATATAACGTATAACGTTATATACTATTACGATATAACGTATAACGTTATATACTATGACGATATAACGTATAACATTATGTAGTATTACGATATATCGTATAACGTTATATAGTATACCGATATAGCGTATAACGTTATGTAGTATTACGATATAACGTATAGCGTTATATACTATATCGACATAACGTATAACGTTATATACAATGACGATAAAACGTATAGCGTTATGTACTATATCGATATAACGTATAACGTTATATACTATTACTATATATCGTATAACGTTATATAGTATAACGATATAGCGTATAACGTTATGTAGTATTACGATATAAAGTATAGCGTTATATACTATATCGATATAACGTATAACGTTATATACTGTAACGATGTAACGTATAACGTTATATACTATAACGATATAACGTATAACGCCATTTACTATTACTATATATCGTATAAAGTTATATACTATTACGATATAACGTATAACGTTATATACTATTACGATATAACGTATAACGTTATATACTATTACTATATATCGTATAACGTTATATAGTATAACGATATAGCGTATAACGTTATGTAGTATTACGATATAACGTATAGCGTTATATACTATATCGATATAACGTATAACGTTATATACTATATCGGTATAACGTTATATACTATATCGATATAACGTATAACGTTATATACTAATACGCAATAACGTATAACGTTATATTTTATTACCATATAGTGTATAACGATATATACTACTACTTAGTAGCGTATAACGTTATATAGTAAGACCATATATCGTACAACGATGTATACTATTACGTAGTAACGTATAATGTTATATAGTATTACCATATAACGTATAAGGTTATATAGTATTACCATATAACGTATAACGTTATATAGTATTACCATATAACGTATAACGTTATATAGTATTACCATCTAACGTATAACATTATATAGTATTGCCATGTAACGTATAACGTTAGATACTATTACGTAATAGCGTATAACGTTGTATATTGTTACGTTTTAACGTATAACGTTATATAACAATATCATGTAACGTATAACGATATATACTATTACGTAGTAACGTATAACGTTGTATAGTATTACGTAGTAACGTATAACGATATATACTATTACGTAGTATCGTATAACGTTATAAAGTAATACCATATATCGAACAACTACGTATAGTATTACGTAGTAACGTATACCGATATATACTATTACGTAGTAACGTATAACGTAGTATAGTATTACGTAGTAACGTGTAACGATATATACTATTACTTAGTAACGTGTAACGTTATATAGTATTACCATGTAACGTATAACGTTATATAGTATTACCATATAGCGTAGAACGTTATATAGTATTACCATATAACGTATTACGTTATATAGTATTACCATGTAACGTATAACGTTATATACTATTACGGAATAACGTATAACATTGTACATTGTTTCGTTATAACGTATAACGTTATATCATATTATCATGTAACGTATAACGATATATACTATTACGTAGTAACGTATAACGATATGTACTATTACGTAATAACGTATAGCGTTATATTTTATTATCATATAGCGTATAACGATATATACTACTACGGAGTAGCGTATAACGTTATATAGTATTACCATATGTAGTATAACGATATATACTATTACATAGTATCGTATAACGTTATATAATATTACCATATAGCGTATAACGTTATATAGTATTACCATGTAACGTAGAACGTTTTATACTATTACGGAGTAACGTATAACGTTGTATAGTATTACGCAGTAACGTATAACGATATATACTATTACGTAGTAACGTATTACGTTATATAGTATTACCATATATCGAATAACGAAGTATAGTATTACGTAGTAACGTATACCGATATATACTATTACGTAGTAACGTATAACGTTGTATAGTATTACCATATAGCGTATAACGGTACATACTATTACGTAATAACGTATAACGTTGTATATTGATACGTTATAACGTATGACGTTATATAGCAATACCATGTAACGTATAACGATGTATACTATTACGTAGTACCTATAAAGTTGTATAGCATTACCATATATAGTATAACGATATACACTATTACGTAATAACGTATAACGTTATATAGTATTACCATATAGCGTATAACGATATATACTATTACGTAATAACGTATAACGATATATAGTAATTCTTTATAGCGCATATCGATATATACTATTATGTAATAACGTATAACGTTATATAGGATTACCGTGCAACGTATAACGATATATACTATTACGTAATAAGGCATAACGATATATAGTATTACCATATAACGTATACCGTGATATAGTATTACCATATATAGTATAACGATATATACTATTACGTAATAACGTATAACGTTATATAGTATTACCATATAACGTATAACGATATATACTATTACGTAGTAACGTATACCGTTGTATGGTATTAGGTAGTAACGTATAACGTTATATAGTAATACCATATATCGTATACCGATGTATACTGTTACGTAGTAACGTATAACGTTATATAGTATTACCATACATAGTATAACGATACATACTATTATGTAATAACGTTTAACGTTATATAGTATTACCTTATAGCGTATAACGATATATACTATTACGTAGTAACGTATAACGTTGTATAGTATTACGTAGTAACGTATAACGATATATACTATTACGTAGTATCGTATAACGTTATATAGTAATACCATATATCGAATAACGATGTATAGTATTACGTAGTAACGTATACCGATATATACTATTACGTAGTAACGTATAACGTAGTATAGTATTACGTAGTAACGTATAACGATATATACTATTACGTAGTAACGTATAACGTTATATAGTATTACCATATAACGTATAACGTTATATAGTATTACCATATAGCGTATAACGTTATATAGTATTACCATATAACGTATTACGTTATATAGTATTGTTACGTTTCGCTATCCAAATTTTGAAATTCTAAACAATGTAGTAGTCGCTGCCACCAGAAACAGTCTAAGGACTGTTTCAATTAGATATTTCTTGTTAGATTAAGTAGCGTTGATTGGAGATTAGGCCACTGGTCAACAATCTCCACGTTTCGGCTAACCTGCTATGCGCAGGAATACTAGCACGGGAGAGGATTGTTTGGAATAAACAATTATATTATAAATAATTATTACTGGCGGAATTAATGACGAATTATACTAATCATTGATATTATTTATTATTTTAATTATTAATTATTAATAATAATTAAAGTTGACTCACCTGACTTTGGCCTCCGCTGATGAACGGGCAGGCCAGTGAGGTGATTCCGGTTTTACAAAGATCGACACTTCTTTAATTTTTCGTTTTAATCTTTATTTAATTTGAACAGTGTAAACAACAGTGCGTCCGGACGTGTTTAACGATTCGAAACACAAAAACTTGAGCCAACTATTGTTTTAATTCTAACTGACTAATAACAATTTTTCTATAATTCGAACTGACTAATAACAGTTATATCTCGTAATTCTTAAACTCGAACTGGAACGAACAATTATTCTCTAATCCTAACTTAAATTCTAATTAAATCAACTGAACGAAACAATCAGACTCACTCAAATTCAATTGAACGACTAATAATTACTCTCCTTATTTTCGCTAAATTCTACTGAACCAACTAATCACAATTGCTCTATCCTATTTCTTTATTCTAACTGAATTACTCTTCTTTAATTTCGTTAAATTCTCCCGAACGCTAACAATTTCTATGACCATATTCTAACTGAACCAACTAATGGCAGTTACTCTCTTTTCACTATTACTCTGATTGTTCTAACTGAACCACTAACAATTATTCTTCTTTATTTTAACTAAATTCTCCCGAACCGCTAACAATTACTCTCTTACTCTTTTATTCAACTGGTAACGATTACTCCCTTTTGAATTGTGTCGCTACGCTTTTTATAATGACATCCCCAATGGGATGACAGTCACGTGACAGTTCGTTCCGGTGGGAATCGCAATGCTGCAGGTTTTTAGAGTTTCCATGAGAGAACGTGGAGTTTGATGATTACAGGTTATGTTGAGTCATGGACACAAAAGCGTCCGCACCTGTGCGAACTGTGTGAGTGTGTTTTTAGTATTCTGTCTCGTTTCGCATGTTGTTTGTTTCCTTAAACTTGTGAATTTGTTTTAGCGCAAGAGGAAGAAGATATGTGAATGGTACGAGATGACGTGATCGACGTGCGTGTGTGAATATGTGCGAGGGATGATGCTGAAGTGGCGGTTTTCCATCAAAATAGGCACAGTGGCACCTTCGTTGGCGTCGTGTCCTGATGATCTTTTGACAATTTGGTTTTATTTGACAATATGAGATATATTTTGCTCCTTGTAGATTTATATGTCCATATTTGCTATATATTAAATCGTGTATATTTTATATTACTTTCTTGTTATTAGGTTATTAGTTGTGTAACTCCAGTTTCTGATCTATCGAAAGCGGTGAAACGTCTTCACGAAATACAATTTCATTCGTTTTCCTCCCTTGCATTGGCACGCTGTGAGTGGTGTCGACTTCCAAATGAGGTTTGTGCATCTTGATTATTATGCGTTTAATGATAGATACGGAGGTATCTTTGTCAGAGGTTCCCATGCGGACTGTCTCGGTGTGTATCTTCTTATGATTTCTTTTATTTAGTTCATCCTGCTTCTTTCGTGTTTTATTCACTGCATATGATATTTCAGTGCAAGAAGAAGAAGAATTGTAAAGAATCCGTAAGTGGCCCTAGAAGACGCAGTCATCGTGTGAGGTGTTGTCGGCAGGAACGAAGAGTCGAAGTTGTTGAAGAAGTCGTGTGACATTTGTATTGTTTCTGGTTATATACAACGCTATTTCACATATCTATGTATATATATATATTATTATATTATTATATATTATTATATTAAATCTTCAGTTGGTTTAGTTGAATGTTCAGTAATGTAATTTTCACAAGGTGGTTTTGTATATTAGATGAGTAGTTGTTCGATATAATAATATTTGTATATATATATATACATTTCACAATGTAATTTTCCATTATGTAAAATATATATATATGCATATGTATATGTGCGTGTATTGTTATTCTCATTGTTTCTCGGATCGTTAATTGGTTGAATATTCCATAATGTGGATTTCGTATATAATTCTCTAGGTTCGTAGAAATGTAAATCTATATATTTATTTCTTTGCGTTTTAATGGTTTAATAACGTATACATACATATATATATATATATATATATATATATATATATATATATATATATATATATATATATGTCGGGTTGGCGTTACGATTAGAGTTAGGGTTAAGGGCGTAAACGAATCCCTATTGACACTAGACGTGATCACTACGCAATAGAGGGGATATTTACTAGTGCAAACATGACCATGTTGGAATTGGACAAGTAATCGCGATAATTTGATACTCGAGAAGCTAATGACAATGATCTTAGGCTCAATAACGAATCCACGGTCAACGGGATGACGAACTCTACTCTTCTTTAGCGTCTAAGTTGTACTCAATGTTAATGCATGGGGCAATCACTACGTATCCGAGAGTTACTTGAATCGTCGTCGAGATCATACCGGAGAGTGGTTCTCCATCACGGTAACGCTGTCGAGGAAAACCATGATGGGTGTGCCCAAGGGCACGAAATCATCGGATTCGTGGAGAAAAGCCTCCATTCGGAAAGTGAGGGAAATTGGCGTTACTGTTAATTGGTCAATTTCCATGTTGGTGGTTAGAGAAGGGTGCTAGCCGCCCCTAAGAGAAAGTTCGAGAAGAGGAAGCGTCGTTGGTGAGAAAAATTGATTTCTCCTATTTTCTCGTAGTCGGGACGAGGACTGTTTGTCGGTTTGAAGGACCTTAGTTAAACAGACCTTAAGATTTATAGCGGGTCCTCGGGCTAGCCGAACATGTACTGTGGAGACGCGTCGACATCTGGCAATCATCTTACTCAAAGAATAGAGTCTGCTTGTGGCGAGCCACGGGGCAGAAATCGTTGAAATGCTTACCGTCGTGCCCCGTCCTAAGTATTTCTTTTAAGGAGAGCTATAGGGTTACTTCATGCCTTTGTTAGACAAAACGTTCATCCCTTGACCGCGGCTACGTTCGGCGACTGGTTGTCGCCTCGAGCCCAAGCTCACTATCATAAACCTCGAACAATCGGAGCGACATTTGTTTAATCTAAATTACGACATTACGGTATTCCCGAGAATCCGAGGAGAGGTTCCGGTGTTTTTCCATCTCCGACACGGCCATTCTGACTATCACACGTCCTCGGGTGCAACTACAAGATTGAGTCTTTCTAACATTAGGTTCGGTACAATTAGCATGTCTACAATTTAACTTAATGTCTAAATAAGCTGAGGGTCCAGTGTAACAACAAAATTTTGTTCGGAGGTTTGACAACAAAAGGAATAGAAGAGCACATGAATTAGTAACGTTGTAATTAGTATTGGAAGTGCTAGTTGCATCCTGTGGGTTATCAGTCGGGTCATAACGGCGAAATGAACCAGTCTCGATTTCGCACCCCAATGGATCTCGTTTTTCTAGATCGCACGACCGCACCAAACTTCGTAACACTATAGCTCATGGTGCGCGTGAACACATCACTTGCCCCTTAGTCGAGCTTCATAACACTATAGCTCATGGTGCGCGTGAACACATCACTTGCCCCTTTACCAAGCTTCATAACTCTATAGCTCATGGTGCGCGTGAACACATCACTTGCTCCTTTACCAAGCTTCATAATTCTATAGCTCATGGTGCGCGTGAACACATCACTTGCCCCTTTACCAAGCTTCATAACTCTATAGCTCATGGTGCGCGTGAACACATCACTTGCCCCTTTACCGAGCTTCATAACGTACTCCGTAAGGTGCTACGGTCTTTGTGTTAAGGATCTTCCGAGATCGAGGTGCTCATGTCGTCGTGGTCACTGTTATTGCCGTCACTACCGACGTCCAACTCAGCGGGAACGCGACTGTCCGGCATTTTTCTTAATCTGTCGTGACTGTCTTTATACGATCGTTTACCGTCTAGCGTTTTTAGAATATATCTATCTCCTTCCAAAATCTCGGTTATTACAAATGGACCCTTGAATTTCGGCTCTAGCTTGGTTTGGTTTCTTTTCTCATTTTTGCGTAGTACGAAATCGCCGAGGTTAAACCTAACCACTTTAGCTTTGTTTCTATCAAATGTTTCTTTGTTGTACTGGGCTTTACTCTCTATGTTCTATACAGCCTGCTGTCTTACATCAGGGATATCGACTTCCTTTTCTTCGATATTGTCGGGTAGTAATAGGTCGTACGGTCTCGCTGTTCTACCGATTAGTAGTTGTAAAGGGCTCGAATTAGTCACGCGGTTGGTGGTGCAGTTCAACGCTAGCTGTATTTCCCCAATCGCGTCTTGCCACGGCCGCCCGGTCGTTTCTACTGTCGTGAACGTATTTTCAATGTACGCATAACACGCTCTACCTGTCTATTGGCTCTATCATCGGTCGCTATCGAGTGAACTTTAATTCGTTTGCTTTCGCAGAATTCTCGAAATTCATTACCCTTAGAACATCTTTCCTGATCTGCTATTATCCGGCAGGGACTTCCGAATAAAATATAGCGGGTTTAAGCGCTTTAATGGTGTTACGGAAATCTATCTTACGAGTACGATGCAGGTATACGAATTTAGTGAACACATCGATCAAAACAATGACGTACTCCTTTGAATCGCTTTTACCACTCAACTTGCCTGTTATGTCCATGTGGACCGTATGCCAGGGTATGCTGGTCTTAGGTATAGGATGTAGTTCGGCTTGTATCTTACCTGAACTAGCTTTCGAAACTTGACAAGCATGACAGTTCTCAATGAATCGGCGAACGTACTTCGCCATCCCTTCGAACCAGTAATACTCGTATAGTTTCTCGAGCGTTTTCTCCCAACCTAAGTGCATAATTGACTGGTGCACATGGTTAATAACAGACTATCTAAAACCTCTTAGGACTATAGGTAAACAGAGAGTCCTGCCTTTTCTTTGTATCCTACGGTAAAGAGTACCGGACCGTAATTCGTATGTATTCGCGATGTCTTCCGCGAGCTCATCGTTTTGCAATTTCTTGACGATTCCCAAGGTTTGAGAATCACGACGTTGTTCGGCTAATAGCCAGTATTCCGATATTTCGGCCAGATTGATTTCTTTCTCCGCAATTTTATCAATTTTACGGTGGTCTAAATCTACGGGGTTTCGCGAGAAGAAATCTACGTGGGCTGTCCGTTTACTTTCCAGATACATAATGTCAAAAAACAAAAGTCTGCAAGTAGGCCCATCACCGATGGTCCCTGTCATTTAAATGTACTTTATTACTCGACGCTTTCGACGAGTCGCAATCCGTGACGACAAGAAATTCCCGTCCATGTAGATAGTGACGGAAACGCTCGACTGCGTTTACGACTGCTAACGTCTCTAGTTCGTAGGAATTATACCTAGATTCTGCGAGGGTAGTTCTTTTGCTGTAATACTCTATTACTTTGCCTTTACCTTCGACTTAATGCGTCAAAATCGCCCCGTAACTCTCCGAGCTAACGTCAGTATATAGTTCTATCGGGTAATTGGGGTCGAATATCATTAACACCGGCGCGTCGGTCAGGGCGGAAACTGCCTGTTGTCTTATTTTCTCGTGCCTATCTGTCCAAGTTATATTTCTGTTATTTGAGATGAGCGCATACAGGGGTTTCATCACCTGCGAGAATTTAGGGATGAACTTTCGGAAGTACGAAGCTAACCCTATGAATTGCCTGAACTGTGTGACGGCCGTTGGCACAGGTAAAGAACTTAAGGTGTGTATTTTACCCGGGTTGGGACGAACTTCTTCGTTATGAATTACATATCTCAAATAGAGCACCGATGTCTTTAGAAAAGAACAGTTCGCAAAGTTAACAGAGAATCCTGCTTTTACGAGGGTATCTAATACGGTGTTCAATCTTCCTAAAGCTTGATCTATCGAGTCGGCAATAATTAGAACGTTATCGAAATAAATAACAACGTACGAATGAGCGAGGTCGCCTAGGACCTTGCGAATGGCCCTCCGAAAGACGGACGGCGCAATTCTTCAGTTCAAACGGCATCGTTATCTACTCATATTGTCTTTCGGGAGTAACGAACGCTGTATACTTCCCTGAATTAGGATAAATAGGAATTTGGTGAAACCTGCTGGCCATATCCGGGCTAATAAAATATCTCACCTCTTGCAATCTCGCGACTTGATCCGCAATAAGGAGTAAAGGGTGCCGATCCGCGACGGTACTTTGATTTAGCTCTCAGGGATCCACTCGTAATCTATCTGAGCCGTTTTCTTCTTCGCGAGTTACGTAGGGCTCGCGAATGGCGAATTACTAGGCCTTATGATCTTTGCTTTAATTAAAACGCTTATTTTCTCACGTACCGCTCTTCGGTCCTCCTCGCTAAGTCTATAAGGACTTCCTCGTACGGTGATGTTAGGATCAATTAATCGTATTTCTAGCCGGCCTGTATTTACGCGAATACGTAGGGAACCCGTAACGAATGAATCTTTGAATTTGTCGAGAAGAGAAATTGATCGACTTTTATTATTACCATGTACATCAGTGTCAGCTTCATTAACGACGATCTCGTTTGCAGTGGTTTCATTACAGACATTAATTATTTTTGTTTTACACATAGCGAGGCTATTTTGTGTAATGTTACGTCAAAACCCAGACTTAGAGTTCCGCAACTAATCGCGATATCATATTTTACATAACTATCAGCAAGGACATGAGAAATTATCTTCGATGTAAAAATCATTAATACACACGATGAACAAATGGGAGGCGTATGTTTAATACAAGTATTTCCTACTCCTCGCATTACTAATATGTCAGTCATTCTTTTGCCAGAAATCTCGAGGCCACGGACTCTTTAATTAGTGAATGCTCGGCTACCGAATCGGAGTAAAATGGAAACGACTCACCCAGATGACTTGATCTACCCGATGATGCTTCCAGTACGTAGAAGTCGACTCGCCACTCGTTATTGAAATTATGGTTTCCTTTCATAATCAGGTTGACAGTTGCGCCCCATGCAGCGGGGTCGGAACGTGCGATTTTAAGGGTTAAAACGTGGTAGCGAAAACTTGTTAGGTTTCACACTCGATTTTGCACTAGCGACTGGGTTACTCGCGCACGATGGTCGTAAGTTCTAACACTGTTATAATCGGCACTGATCCCACTTCTGATGTCGGGTTGGCGTTACGATTAGAGTTAGGATTAAGGGCGTAAACGAATCCCTATTGACACTAGACGTGATCACTACGCAATAGAGGGGATATTTACTAGTGCAAACATGACCATGTTGGAATTGGACAAGTAATCGCGATAATTTGATACTAGAGAAGCTAATGACAATGATCTTAGGCTCAATAACGAATCCACGGTCAACGGGATGACGAACTCTACTCTTCTTTAGCGTCTAAGTTGTACTCAATGTTAATGCATGGGGCAATCACTACGTATCCGAGAGTTACTTGAATCGTCGTCGAGATCATACCGGAGAGTGGTTCTCCATCACGGTAACGCTGTCGAGGAAAACCATGATGGGTGTGCCCAAGGGCACGAAATCATCGGATTCGTGGAGAAAAGCCTCCATTCGGAAAGTGAGGGAAATTGGCGTTATTGTTAATTGGTCAATTTCCATGTTGGTGGTTAGAGAAGGGTGCTAGCTGCCCTTAAGAGAAAGTTCGAGAAGAGGAAGCGTCGTTGGTGAGAAAAATTGATTTCTCCTATTTTCTCGTAGTCGGGACGAGGACTGTTTGTCGGTTTGAAGGACCTTAGTTAAACAGACCTTAAGATTTATAGCGGGTCCTCGGGCTAGCCGAACATGTACTGTGGAGACGCGTCGACATCTGGCAATCATCTTACTCAAAGAATAGAGTCTGCTTGTGGCGAGCCACGGGGCAGAAATCGTTGAAATGCTTACCGTCGTGCCCCGTCCTAAGTATATCTTTTAAGGAGAGCTATAGGGTTACTTCATGCCTTTGTTAGACAAAACGTTCATCCCTTGACCGCGGCTACGTTCGGCGACTGGATGTCGCCTCGAGCCCAAGCTCACTATCATAAACCTCGAACAATCGGAGCGACATTTGTTTAATCTAAATTACGACATTACGGTATTCCCGAGAATCCGAGGAGAGGTTCCGGTGTTTTTCCATCTCCGACATATATATATATTATGAATTTTTCCCAAAGATACGCGTACGCATGTGTATATCTATATATGTGTGTGTCGCAGGGCAATCTTGTATACAATTTTCACTTTTATTAGAATGCTGATGTAGTGTAGTATATTTTATTTCTTTTATTCATTTTATTAGATCACCAATTATTCAGATTCACGAAGTAGGTCAAACACACAGATATGCATACACGTGTGTGTATATACACGTGTTTTCGCAGAGAAATCTCATGCATTTGAATCGCGGCTTGCTTTATTTATTGGTCATTTAATTATTTCATTTTATTTGTATTTTATATGTCATTGCTGATTGGTTGTAATGTTTCTTCTTATTGATTCATTTATTTCATTTTGATTGTCTGTCGTATAATTCTTTTTACTTTGATTGGTTAGTTATTAGTTAATTTATTATTATTGGTCGTGTTTAATTATTCATAAGTTATTGGTTCGTGGCGTCACGTGCGGAACGCGGGACGTAACAGTATTACCATGTAGCGTATAACGTTATATACTATTACGGAATAACGAATAACATTGTACATTGTTTCGTTATAACGTGTAACGTTATATAGCATTATCATGTAACGTATCGCGATATATACTATTACGTAGTAACGTATAACGTTGTATAGTATTACGTAGTAACGTATAACGACATATACTATTACGTAGTAACGTATAACGTTATATAGTATTACCATATATAGTATAACGATATATACTATTACGTACTAACGTATAACGTTGTATACTATTACGTAGTAACGTATAACGATATATACTATTACGTAGTAACGTATAACGTTATATAGTAAGACCATATATCGTATAACGATGTATACTATTACGTAGTAACGTATAAAGTTATATAGTATTACCATATAACGTATAACGTTATATAGTATTACCATGTAACGTATAACGATATATACTATTACGTAGTAACGTATAACGTTGTATACTATTACGTAGTAACGTATAACGATATATACTATTACGTAGTAACGTATAACGTTATATATAGTAAGACCATATATCGTATAACGATGTATACTATTACGTAGTAACGTATAACGTTATATAGTATTACCATATATAGTATAACGATATACACTATTACGTAATAACGTATAACGTTGTATATTGTTACGTTTTAACGTATAACGTTATATAACATTATCATGTAACGTATAACGATATATACTATTACGAAGTAACGTATAACGTTATATAGTATTACCATATAACGTATGACGTTATATGGTATTGCTATATAGCGTATAACGATATATACTATTACGAAGTAACGTATAACGTTGTATAGTATAACGTAGTAACGTATAACGATATATACTATTGCGTAGTAACGTATAACGTTGTATAGTATTACGTAGTAACGCATAACGACATATACTATTACGTAGTAACGTATAACGTTATATAGTATTAACATATATAGTATAACGATATATACTATTACGTAATAACGTATAACGTTGTATAGTATTATCTTATAGCGTATAACGATATATACTATTACGTAGTAACGTATAACGTTGTGTCCTATTACGTAGTAACGTATAACGATATATACTATTACGTAGTAACGAATAATGTTATATAGTAATACCATATATCTTATACCGATGTATACTATTACGTAGTAACGTATAACGTTGTATACTATTACGTAGTAACGTATAACGATATATACTATTACGTAGTAACGTATAACGTTATATATAGTAAGACCATATATCGTATAACGATGTATACTATTACGTAGTAACGTATAACGTTATATAGTATTACCATATATAGTATAACGATATACACTATTACGTAATAACGTATAACGTTGTATATTGTTACGTTTTAACGTATAACGTTATATAACATTATCATGTAACGTATAACGATATATACTATTACGAAGTAACGTATAACGTTATATAGTATTACCATGTAACGTATAACGATATATACTATTACGTAATAACGCATAACGATATATAGTATTACGGTATAACGTATAACGTGATATAGTATTACCATATAACTTATAACGATACATACTATTACGTAATAACGTATAACGTTGTATATTGATACGTTACAACGTATGACGTTGTATAGCATTACCATGTAACGCATAACGATATATACTATTATGTAGTAACATATAACGTTATATTGCAATACCATGTAACGTATAACGATGTATACTATTATGTAATAACGTATAACGTTATATAGGATTACCGTGTAACGTATAACGATATATACTATTACGTAATAACGCATAACGATATATAGTATTACCATATAACGTATACCGTGATATAGTATTACCATATTTAGTATAACGATATATACTATTACGTAATAACGTATAACGTTATATACTATTAGCATATAACGTATAACGATATATACTATTGCGTAGTAACGTATAACGTTGTATAGTATTACGTAGTAACGTATAACGATATATACTATTACGTAGTACCGTATAACGTTATATAGTAATACCATATATCGAATAACGATGTATAGTATTACGTATTAACGTATACCGATATATGCTGTTACGTAGTAACGTATAACGTAGTATAGTATTACCATATATCGTATACCGATGTATACTCTTACGTAGCAACGTATAACGTTATATAGTATTACCATACATAGTGTAACGATACATACTATTATGTAATAACGTATAACGTTATATAGTATTACCTTATAGCGTATAACGATATATACTATTACGTAGTAACGTATAACGTTGTATAGTGTTACGTAGTAACGTATAACGATATATACTATTATGTAGTAACGTATAACGTTATATAGTAATACCATATATCGAATAACGATGTATAGTATTACGTAGTAACGTATCCCGATATATACTATTACGTAGTAACGTATAACGTAGTATAGTATTACGTAGTAACGCATAGCGATATATATTATTATGTAGTAACATATAACGCTATATAGCAATGCCATGTAATGTATAACGATATATACTGTTACGTTGTAACGTATAACGTTATATAGTATTACCATGTAACGTATAACGATATATATGTCGGAGATGAAAGAACACTGGAACTCCTCCTTGGATTCGCGGGAATACCGTAACTCTGTAACTTAGCATAAACAAATGTTGCTCCGATCGTTCGAGATTTGTGATCATGAGCTTGGGCTCGGGGCGACAATCGGTCGCCCAACGTAGCCGCGGTCAAGGGATGAACGTTTACCTAACAAAGGCACAGAGTAACTCTATACCTCTCCTTGAAAGAAGTGACCGTAGTGACACATGGCAGTAAATATTTCAAAGGTTTCTGTTCCGTGGCTCGCCACACGCAGATCCTATCCTTCGAGTGAGATGATCTCCAGATGTCGATATACCTCCGCAGTATGTTTAGCTAACGTGAGGACCCGCAATAAATTTTAAGATTTAATCAAGCAAAGTTCTTCATTTAGACAAACAGTCCTTGTCGCAACTACGGGAAGATAGGAGAAGCCTATCTTCCACGAACGATGCCCCGTCAACAAACCCCCCCCCCCCTTAAGGGCGGCCAGCATCTCTTTCAAAACGCCGATATGGAGATTGACCAATTAGCAACAGCGCTAATTTCCCTCACTTTTGGAACGAAAGCCTTCTTTGACGAATCCGAGGATCTCATATCCTTAGACCCACCCCATATAGTTTTCCTCGACGACATCGTCGAGACGGAGAGGCATTCCTTCGTGTGGACTCGTTGACGAGCGACAGTACTATCCTACGACCAGTGAACACCTCACGTCTAGTTAACAAAGAGTTAGACTTGAACTGTGCGATAACATACGTTTATCATCCCGTGACCGCGGATTCGTTCGAACCTAAGGTCATTATCACCAGTGCTACGAGTGCGTAATCTTGTTAATAAACTTGTGCTAATAAACTCTCCGTTGTATCGCAACAATGGCTAGTTCTAATGAGAATCCATCAAACGCCCATCTCCTTAATCCTGATTCTAATCCGACATATATAATTACGTATTAACGTAT
The DNA here is from genome assembly GCF_024516045.1 of Bombus affinis. Taxonomy (NCBI): domain Eukaryota; kingdom Metazoa; phylum Arthropoda; class Insecta; order Hymenoptera; family Apidae; genus Bombus; species Bombus affinis. The sequence continues at coordinate 318,432 of NC_066351.1, forward strand.
AACGTTCTATAGTATTACCATAGACCGTATAACGCTATATACTATTATGTAATAACGTATAACGTTATATAGTATTACCATGTAACGTATAACGATATATATTATTACGTAATAACGCATAACGATATACAGTATTACCGTATAACGTATCACGTGATATGGTATTACCATATAACGTATAACGATACATACTATTACGTAATAACGTATAACGTTGTATATTGATACGTTATAACGTATGACGTTGTATAGCATTACCATGTAACGCATAACGATATATACTATTATGTAGTAACATATAACGTTATATAGCAATACCATGTAACGTATAACGATGTATACTATTACGTAGAAACGTATAAAGTTATATAGTATTACCATATATAGTATAACGATATACACTATTACGTAATAACGTATAACGTTATATAGTATTACCATATAGCGTATAACGATATATACTATTACGTAATAACGTATAACGTTATATAGTATTACCATGTAACGTATAACGATACATACTATTATGTAATAACGTATAACGTTATATAGGATTACCGTGTAACGTATAACGATATATACTATTACGTAATAACGTAATTTTTTAGAGTTTCCATGAGAGAACGTGTAGTTTGATGATTACAGGTTATGTTGAGTCATGGACACAAAAGCGTCCGCACCTGTGCGAACTGTGTGAGTGTGTTTTTAGTATTCTGTCTCGTTTCGCATGTTGTTTGTTTCCTTAAACTTGTGAATTTGTTTTAGCGCAAGAGGAAGAAGATATGTGAATGGTACGAGATGACGTGATCGACGTGCGTGTGTGAATATGTGCGAGGGATGATGCTGAAGTGGCCGTTTTTCCATCTAAATAGGCACAGTGGCACCTTCGTTGGCGTCGTGTCCTGATGATCTTTTGACAATTTGGTTTTATTTGACAATATGAGATATATTTTGCTCCTTGTAGATTTATATGTCCATATTTGCTATATATTAAATCGTGTATATTTTATATTACTTTCTTGTTATTAGGTTATTAGTTGTGTAACTCCAGTTTCTGATCTATCGAAAGCGGTGAAACGTCTTCACGAAATACAATTTCATTCGTTTTCCTCCCTTGCATTGGCACGCTGTGAGTGGTGTCGACTTCCAAATGAGGTTTGTGCATCTTGATTATTATGCGTTTAATGATAGATACGGAGGTATCTTTGTCAGAGGTTCCCATGCGGACTGTCTCGGTGTGTATCTTCTTATGATTTCTTTTATTTAGTTCATCCTGCTTCTTTCGTGTTTTATTCACTGCATATGATATTTCAGTGCAAGAAGAAGAAGAATTGTAAAGAATCCGTAAGTGGCCCTAGAAGACGCAGTCATCGTGTGAGGTGTTGTCGGCAGGAACGAAGAGTCGAAGTTGTTGAAGAAGTCGTGTGACATTTGTATTGTTTCTGGTTATATACAACGCTATTTCACATATCTATGTATATATATATATTATTATATTATTATATATTATTATATTAAATCTTCAGTTGGTTTAGTTGAATGTTCAGTAATGTAATTTTCACAAGGTGGTTTTGTATATTAGATGAGTAGTTGTTCGATATAATAATATGTGTATATATATATATACATTTCACAATGTAATTTTCCATTATGTAAAATATATATATGCATATGTATATGTGCGCGTATTGTTATTCTCATTGTTTCTCGGATCGTTAATTGGTTGAATATTCCATAATGTGGATTTCGTATATAATTCTCTAGGTTCGTAGAAATGTAAATCTATATATTTCTTTCTTTGCGTTTTAATGGTTTAATAACGTATACATACATATATATATATATATATTATGAATTTTTCCCAAAGATACGCGTACGCATGTGTATATCTATATATGTGTGTGTCGCAGAGTAATCTTGTATACAATTTTCACTTTTATTAGAATGCTGATGTAGTGTAGTATATTTTATTTCTTTTATATTTTATTAGATTACCAATTATTCAGATTCACGAAGTAGGTCACACACACAGATATGCATACACGTGTGTGTATACACATGTGTTTTCGCAGAGAAATCTCATACATTTGAATCGCGGCTTGTTTTATTTATTGGTTCATTTAATTATTTCACTTTATTTGTATTTTATATGTCATTGCTGATTGGTTGTAGTGTTTCTTCTTATTGATTCATTTACTTCATTTTGATTGTCTGTCGTATAATTCTTTTTATTTTGATTGGTTAGTTATTAGTTAATTTATTATTATTGGTCGTGTTTAATTATTCATAAGTTATTGGTTCGTGGCGTCACGTGCGGAACGCGGGACGTGACAGTATTACGTAATAACGTATAACGTTGTATATTGTTTCGTTATAACGTATAACGTTATATAGTATTATCATATATCGTATAACGTTGTATATTGGTACGTTATAACGTATAACGTTATATAGTATTATCATATATCGTATAACGTTGTATATTGTTACGTTATAACGTATAACGTTATATAGTATTATCATATATCGTATAACGTTGTATATTGTTACGTTGTAACGTATAACGTTAGATGGTGTTACCATATAACGTATAATTATCATACAATAAACGTGTATAGTTCTACGCAAAAATTCCGGTTTCATATTTACATATCTTTTACTATTACGTAATAACGTATAACGTTGTGTATTGCTACGTTATAACGTACAACGTTATATAGTAGTACCATATAACGTATATCGTTATATAGTCTTACGTTATAACGTATAACGTTGTATGATGTTACCGTCTAACGTATAGTTATCATAAAATAAACGTGTATTTTTCTATACAAATATTCCGGTTACATACAATTTACTATTACGTAATAACGTATAACGTTGTATATTGTTACGTTATAACGTATAACGTCATATGGTGCTACTATTCAACGTATAATGATCATACAATGAACGGTGTCTTTTTCGATACATAAATTCCGGTTTCATATTTACATACCTATTACTATTACGTAATAACGTATAACGTTGTATATTGTTACGGTATAACGTATAACGTTATACAGTATTACCATTTAACGTATAACGTCATATACTATTACGTAATAACGTATTTCGTTTTATATTGTATCGTTATATCGTACAACGTTAGATAGTGTTACCATATATCGTATAACGTTATATACTATTACGTAATAACATGTAGCGTTGTATATTCTTACGTTATAACTTTCAACTTTATTTAATATTACCATATAACGTATAACGATATATACTATTACGTAATAACGTATAACTTTCTATAGTATTATCATATATCGTATAACTTTGTATATTGTTACGTTATAACGTATAACGTTATATAGTATTACCGTATAACGTATAACGACGTATACTATTAGGTTATAACGTAAAATTATCATACAATAAACGTGTATTTTTCTATACAAATATTCCGGTTTCATATTTACATACCTTTTACTATTACGTAATAACGTATAACGTTCTATAGTATTATCATATATCGTATAATGATGTATTCTATTACGTAGTAACGTATAACGTTACAGAGTATTACGTAGTAAAGCATAACGGTATATAGTATTACGTAGTAACGTATAACGATATATACTATTACGCAGTAACGTATAACGGTATATAGTATTGCCATACAGCGTATAACAATATATAGTATTACCATATAACGTATAACGGTATATAGTATTACCGTATAACGTTTAACGTTATGTAATATTACCATATAGCGTATTACGTCATATAGTATTACCATGTACCGTATAACGTTATATAGAATGCCATATAACTTATAACGATGTAAACTATTACGTAGTAACGTATAACGTTGTATATAGTTACGTTATAACTTATAATGTTATATAGTATTACGTAGTAACGTATATCGTTATATAGTATTACGTAGTAACGTATAACGTTATATAGTATTACAATGTACCGTATAACGTTATATAGAATTACCATATAACGTATAACGTTATATAGTATTACCATATAACGTATAATGTTATACAGTATTAACACATAGCGTATAACGATATATACTGTTACGTAATAACGTATGACGTTATATATTGCTACGTTACAAAGTGTTCTGCCGCGCAACACATCTGCACGCCATCCCGCGCGGCTTGCCAACCAACGGTCTACCTGTCGTCCTTCTAACACTCCATAGGCCCAAGGACCCACTATAAAGTTGCAATTCTAGCTGCAATTTTCGCACACATGGCCTAAGCACATCTGTTTGCCAGAAAAGACTTTCTAATTCCAGAAGAGTTTTCTGCCGGTTTTTAGAAAGGTCCTTGGGTTTATTATGTGCTCTTAAGAATTACGAAGAAAGCGGAGATATACCTAACGGAAAATCTGAGTTTCCCTATAAACAATGTCGCCTAGGACCCAAGTTGGTAGGAGGTTTCTTCCTCCTCTCTTCCTTCCTAACATTGGTCCCAACCAATCGACATCGCGGATTATTGCCCTCACTTTACTAACTAAAAATGTAAGCAACGAATCCGCGTTCTTCCTTCAAAGGGCACACCCATACCGAGCTTTCCTCCGTATTCACATTAGAATAAACTTCAGAGTTTTCCATCGTCTCTCACGGTGACTAGACTTCCTACATTCCCTACAACTCTCACCGTTCCTATCTCTCTCAGAGTTTCCTACCACAGAAAAAGATCTAACGCCTAACTTCTAACATTAAGTCTCATACCGTGCTACTCTCATATCTATATTATTGCAGCGTGATAAGTTATTAAGTGGTTATGTCTATTCAGTCGTGTATACTAAGTGTTGGAAATATATATTTTAACTCTGTGAGCAACAGTGCTATCATAACTGAATCACCCCTATTATCTTAATCGAAATACGGGGATCGAACTATTCGTGGTGTCGATCATTCTAATCGTAACGGGAATTTACGACTCCCGTTGACGCGTATTCTAACGACCGCGTCTCCCCGCGATAGCTCGAAAATACACAAAGTACAGCGTTATATAGTATTACCATGTAACGTACAACGTTATATACTATTACGTAATAACGTATAACGTTTTATATAGTTACGTTATAACGTATAACGTTATATGGTATTACGTGGTAACGCATAACGATATATAGTGTTACCATATAACGAAAAACGTTATATATTATTACCGTATAGCGTATAACGATATATACTATTACGCAGTAACGTATAACGTTATATAGTATTACCTTATAACGTATAACTATATATACTATTACGTAGTAACTTATAACGTTGTATATAGTTACGTTATAACGTATAATGTTATATAGTATTACGTAGTAACGTATATCGTTATATAGCATTACGTAGTAACGTATAACGTTATATAGTATTACCATGTACCGTATAACGTTATATAGTATTGCCATATAACTTATAACGATGTATACTATTACGTAGTAACGTATAACGTAATATAGTATTGCCATATAGCGTATAATGATGTATTCTATTACGTAGTAACGTATAACGTTACAGAGTATTACGTAGGAATGCATAACGGTATATAGTATTACGTAGTAACGTATAACGATATATACTATTACGCAGTAACGTATAACGTTATATAGTATTGCCATATAGCGTATAACAATATATAGCATTACCATATAACGTATAACGTTATATAGTATTACCGTATAACGTATAACGTTATGTAGTATTACCATATAGCGTATAATGATGTATTCTATTACGTAGTAACGTATAGCCATCTATACTATTACATAATAACGTATAGCGTTATATAGTATTATCATACAACGTACAACGTTATATACTATTACTTAATTACCATATAGCGTAATACGTCATATAGTATTACCATGTAGCGTATAACGATATATACAATTACGTAGTAATGTATAACGTTATATAGTATTACCATGTACCGTATAACGTTATATAGTATTCCCATATAACTTATAACGATGTATACTATTACGTAGTAACGTATAACGTTGTATATAGTTACGTTATAACGTATAACGTTATATGGTATTACGTAGTAACGCATAACGATATATAGTGTTACCATATAACGAAAAACGTTATATATTATTGCCGTATAGCGTATAACGATATATACTATTACGTAGTAACGTATAACGTTATATAGTATTTCCGTATAACGTATAATGTTATATAGTATTACCTTGTAACGTATAACGTTATATAGTATTACCACATAACGTATAACGACATATACTGTTACGTAATAACGTATGACGTTATATATTGCTACGTTACAATGTACAGCGTCATATAGTATTACCATATAACGATATATACTATTACTTCATAACGTATAACGTTATATACTGTTACGTAGTAACGTATAACGTTGTATATAGTTACGTTATAACGTATAATGTTATATAGTATTACTTAGTAACGTATAACGTTATATACTATTACGTAGTATCGTATAACGTTATATAGTATTGCCATATAACGCATAACGATATATACTGTTACGTAATAACGTATAACGTTATATAGTATTACCTTATAACGTATAACGATGTATACTATTACGTAGTAACGTATAACGTTGTAAAGTATTACGTAGTAACGTATAACGATATATACTATTATGTAGTAACGTATATCGTTATATAGTATTACCATATAATGTATAACGGCACATACCATTTCGTATTAACGTATAACGTTATACAGTATTACCAAATAACGTATAACGTTATATAGTATTACCATATTACGTATAACGTTATATAGTATTATCATATAACGTATAACGATATATACTATTACGTAATTCCGTATAACGTTATATATTGTTACGTTATAACGTATAACGTTATGTAGTATAACAGTATAACGTATATCGTTATATATTGTTACGTTATAACGTAGAACGTTATATGGTATTACGTTGTAACGTATAACGATATATAGTATTGCCATATAACGTATATCGGTATATACTATTCTGTAATAACGTATAACGTTGTATATTGTTACGTTCTAACGTATAACGTTATATAGAATTACCATATAACGTTTAACGTCATATACCATTACATACAACGTTGTATATTGTGTCGTTAGGGGGAAGAACGTTGTATATTATTACGTAATAACGTATAACGTTGCATATTTTTTCGTTATAACGTATAACTTCATGTAGTATTACCATATAGCGTATAACGTTATATAATATTCCGTAATAACATATAACGTTATATTGTATAACCGTAATACGTATAACGTTATATAGTATTACCATATAACGTATATCGGTATATAGTATTCCGTAATAACGTATTTCGTTGTATATTGTTACGTTATAACGTATAACGTTATGTAGTATTATCATATAACGTATAATGTTGTATATTATCACCTAGTAACGGATAACGTTATATAGTGTTACCAAATAACGTTTTACGCTATATAGCATTACCATATTACGTATAACGTTATATAGTATAAGCATATAACGTACAACGATATATACTATTACGTAATAACGTATAACGTTGTATATTGTTACGTTATAACGTATAACGTTAAATAGTATTACCACATACCATATATCGTTATAACGTGTTACCATATAACGTATAACGATATATACTATTACGTAATAACGTATAACGTTATATAGTATTACCATATAACGTATAACGTATAACGTTATATAGTGTTACGTTATAACGTATAACGTTATATAAGGTTACGTTATATCGTATAACGTTATATGGTATTGCCATGTAACGCATAACGTTATATACCATTACGTAATAATGTATAACGTTATATAGTGATACGTCATGGCGTATAACGTTATATAGTGTTACGTCATAATGAATAACGTTATATTCTATAACGTAATAACGCATAACGTTATATAGTGTTACGTTATTATCTATAAAGCGTTAATATTACCTTATGTTGTATAACGTTATATAGTGTTACGTAGTGACGTGTGACGTTGTATAGTATTATAACATATAGGGTTATAAATCAATTGTCGATTCTGATGACATGGCAAGTTGCGAGATATTGAATGAAAAGTTTATTGTTCCCTTCTATTGGTTAAAAAATTCGAATACGTTAGAAAGTGTTCATAGAGATTTAATTAGAATAGCAGAAGTATACGTTCGACAGAATGTGCAACATTTTCAGCAATTTTTGTAATAATAAACTTTATGATTACTTCATATTATTTCATTATGTATTCCCAATTTTCTGTTATGACAAA